>NC_090319.1:303658997-303958997 GCF_040869045.1 Eurosta solidaginis | reverse complement strand
GCCAATATTAGTGCGTACTTCATTAACTCGCTACGGGTCGCATTTATCGTGAGCATTAAGTCGTTTTCCGTACAATGGCATTATTGTCTTCTACATAATGGCAGTGATCGTTTCGCGAGTAGTTAAGGCTAGGAAACATATGTGTTTTCTAAATACTTAAAGAAATCATTAATAAAATTTAGTACGCTTACATTGCTCTTTACTTGTTATCTGTAACTGCTGTTGTTGATTTGTGTGTCGGTTAGATTCAACTTACTTAGGTGATACTGTTGACCGCAGAGTCGCGTAAAGTACTTAGAAAGAGTTCGCTTGAGATTTTGCTTGAAAAATATTGGGGTGGCATCCCATTGGTATCGATTTTTTGCAGTACGGTTCATAGATGTCATATCAAGTGTCATCACGTTTTTGATTTCTTATAGGCTTGCAAGCGACTGGTTACAATTATGTCATCGATTTAATATTGAAGTTCTAAAGGTATCTGTAACAAAACCAGTGACTGTCCGTAGCAAAACGATAAACGCGGATATCAAATTGGTAACACTCCGATAAGAAATCGATACATTTTTGACATCAAGTTAAGCCGATAGTGTTTCTATGAAAAATCGATAACGCCTTGATAAAAAATCGATAAATTTTCGACAACAAATATATAAATGTAGATAAAAAATCTCGAATGATTCGGTAACGAATTGGCGACACCCCATGACGGGTTTTCTGACTGGACACTGCCTTCTGGCATCACATGCCTTTAAATTAGACTTGGTCAGTGATACCAAATGCTTGCGCGTTGGAGGAGGAACCGATAGAGCACGTTTTTTACTCGTGCCCTGCCCTTGCCAGGCTAAGACTCCGGTTGGGTGATACAGCTGTCAGATCTAGAAGCAGAAAGTGGCTAAATTTCTAGAAAGCTTCTAGTATTTGCCAAGAGGACGGAGTTATTTTATAACACAGGTCCTGGTTTTTGAAAGAGTTTTTCATTTTGGTCGTTAAAAAAAACTTCTGGTCACACTACGGACTCATTCAGTCTATAGGTTCTTGTGGACAGGCCAGTTAAACCCAACCTAACCTGGCGCCTCTCCAGTAAATAATCGACACTCTTTTAAAAACATAGAAATAACTTTTTGAGGGGAAAACGATACTACTTTGATAATAACAAAATTGATAATTTTTCAATAAGAAATTGATAACTTTTCGATAAAAAATTATCAACTTTCTGATAACACGCGGATAACCAATTGGGAAACTCCGTTAACAAATTTAACTTAAATTTTTCAATAACAAATCAAAGGCTTTTCGAATATAAAAATGGATAAATTCTCGATAAGAAATCGATAACACAGCCATAATCCGTCAATGACAAACCCATAACTCATCTATGACAAACCATTAGGACTTCCATAACAATTGGTCTGATGGCCATTTAAAGTTGCCAAAAAGTCCATTGATTTAATGGCACCCCACCGATATAATAATTGGCTCTGCTTTTCTATAGTAAGGCTTTAGTTCAGTGAAATATTAGAAAATGGGTCCGATAAGGTTTTCTCTGCTATACAAAGATTTATTTAACTAGCATCATCATCATTGATTGAAGCGTAACCGCCTAGGCGAGTTTGGCCATTTAGTAACAAGTCACGCCAGCTTTCTCTATTTTGCGATAACTGACGCCAATTGAGAGCACCAAGAGGGCTCAAGTCTTCCTCCAACTTTCTCTCTCAACTCCGTGGAGGACGTGCTTCCAACTGCAATATTCGCATAATATGAACTAGCCAGCAAAGCCTTTGGGTTTTTATTTGCTGCATTTTCGTCATATCTGCATATAGCTCATACAGCTCATAATTATACCTCCGTCGATACTCTCCGTCGGCATTACGGACAGGACCATAAATCTTCTAGAGAACGTTTCTCACGAACACTGAAAGATCCATCTCTTTTGCTCTCGATACCATCCTTGATTCCGAGCCATATTTCAGGACAGATATGGTAATCGCTTTGAGGTGCGTGAATTTTGTTCGCCTGCAGCTGCATACTCTGCATTCGCCTAAAATATCAGAGATCCAACGCTTCACTGCAGTGAACAGCAACTTTCACCTCAAATTCCCATGTTACACTGTGAGTAAGAACGGGTTGATATAGCTGTTCCTACTGGGACTGCTAACGCAGCGATACAACGAAACTCCATTACGCTCCACGCATCACTTAATACCCAATGATTTAGCTCAAACATATCATAACTGTTAAGAAGCTCGACCAGCAGCATCAAAAATGTTTAGCACATTTTAAGAAATACTTATTCCAATGGACTTAATATATAATAATATATCTATCTAAAGCAATATAAATCATTTTAACCAACAAGCAAGAAGTGTCCCGGAATGCAAAGAACCAATTGAAAAATTTCGGTCATGCCGAACCATACATATATACTGTGTTCTCGGTTAGAAAGGAATAGAAGGTAACGAAAAGGCCGATGAGTTGACAAAGGGGAATACAGCACACGTTGAATGGACAGTAGAATCCACAATCTGTTTGGGAGAAATCAAAAGGAGAGAGGAGTTGCATATGATACATCAGACAAGGCAGAAACGCCGGCTGCGAAATTTCTATGTGCAAATTCTATGACATTAGACTCGCAAAGTGGCTCATATCTCCAAGAAGGTAAGACCAAAGGCTCAGAGCTGCCAGATCTTGAGACAGCAGTTAAGCTACGTGCTAAAAGGCTTCAGGTATTTGCCAGAAGAATGGAGTTATTCTATAAGTTCTGGCACCTTCTTGCGCTTCTTCGTTTGGTCATCAAATAAATTCCGGTGTCACTATGGTCACATTCAGTCTATGTGAGGTCTGTATTGACCGGCCAGTTCGACTTACCTAAGCTTGAAAATATATTAATACTCTTTGCCTTTAGATTGTCAGCCAATTGAAGCGTAAATAAAGTAATTCAACATTCAACTAGCGTAATATTTTATTTCACATAATAACAAATGCCAAGAATCTCATTAAATGTATTTTGCAATAAACTTGAATTGTAGCTATAAATTGTTTACTTAAGATTTATTATTGTAAGATATACATATGTATGTATGTGTACTTATTTGCTTGCTACCTTTTAAGTGTTGTGTTAATGCGATTTATGCAACAGAGTTGCTGCAATGAAATTACATTTTCTTATCTTAATTTATTTTCCTCATTTAGTTCCAATTGTTTTGTTGCTCCTTACTTAACACACAATGAAATGTTATTACGCTTAACTGTATGACGTGAGTCAACATTAAGATGTTTCGCCTTTTTCTATGCGCACATTATTTGTATCTAAATAGTTACTCATACGACATGTCGGACCCTATCTGTGGGTTTGAATAGTCGGTGTCATTAGCTTATTGTTGGAATTGTTATCATGTCGTTGACGTCATTGTCATGTCATTTGCCCTTGTCGTTACAGCAAGTTTAGTTGCGTGCAAAATATCAAATGCACTCCTGCATTCAGTTTACTTGAATGTTTTTATTGAAGTTACTGCGAAAAGTTACTGCTATTTACGTGACGGCGATCTCACGTTAAGTTAACTGACACTGCTGATTATTAGACAACAATGTGTTATTGTCAAATGTATGAAGCATTAGTTTAGCTGACTGCCGAGCTATGAATGACCCCCTTCTTATGCCCTACGTTCTAAGAGAAATTGATAAAGTTGCGCTTTTAGTCGGACCTAGCTGCGTGCGTGGTTTTAATAACATCGCAATCATTTTATATCATATAGGGTACTGATATGGTAAAATCTTAGTACCATAATGCGGTTTTGCTGAATCATACTCAAATCATTATAATCCTGTCGTGATGTTCTGCCATTTAAAAAGTGTTCTGGAGATAGAGTTTGGTGATGTAGAACCTTTGATTTGATGTTGTCTCTCCAAATAATGACTTTTCACTTGAATACTAATCAGTTAGTTAGTTTACTTACACATATTTTGTTCCTATATTTCATTGTGATTCGTGAATTTTAATTGTCCGCTTCTTTAGATATCCAAGCAGAATAAAAAAAAAAAACAAAGCTTCAGGGTCTATTTAACGATTTTCGGTCATCGTTTGTCACATATGGTTTGAAGGAAAACCGGTTCCATCATTGTGCCATCTTCAGTGTAATTTTTAGTTCTTTTCAGTCAAAGCTAGCTGGGTAATGGTTGCATAATACATAATTGAAGTTTCGTGCTGGCCGCTACAGTTGTTGGACGATAACCCTATAAGAACCTTATGACATGAGTGTAAATTGTAATAAAGCAATGAATGACCAGAAAAGGACACACGTATTCCACATCAACCAAAAAAAGGTAGATGTGACTTTTCAGGAATTACGCCAAAGGTTACTGAGGTTTTATTGTATTTCTATTTGATAGAACATCACTGTATATATTATTTACATATATCCCATCCTGATGATGTTTTTTTTTAAATCTTACAGGAATCATTCGTCTACACTGAAATTTTATTTAACTATTAAATTGAAGGAGAAATGGAGAAAATCATCTTATTTGACCAACGAATTGTATATGTCATATTTTCTTTTTACTCGTTCTGATGAATGAAAACGGCGAACTTGTACCCGATGCCCGGAGAGTACTTAGATTATGAAGGGAACACTTCTCTGCTATCCTAAGTGGAGAAATCGGAGAGAGAGACGTATCGCCCAGAGATGATGAACCCGATCCCGCAACAGACAGTGATGGAAGTAATGTCCCCCGACCCGATTACGACGAAGTCAGAATAGCAATAACTATAAAAAAGAACAGCTTATTTGCAAAATATGATCGGAAGAGTGCTTACCGGATGATTGGAATCAAAGGTTATTCTGTTCAGTCAACAAGGAGGGGAGTCCTGCAATTTCAGCCAACTATTGCTAAATCAGCCTTCTTAGTATCACATACAAGGCCTTATCAAGCGCCATCTAAAGCACGAAAAGGAGTTGCCTGTATGCCGCTATGTCTGAATTTGGTTTCCCCGCAAAACTTATAGGGCTACGAACGACAACACAATCAGCGCAGTCAGAATTGGGAAGAACCTCTCGGAGTTCTCTCGAGAAACTTAAAGAAGTTACAGACAGGGTGAACCCCTCTCGCGCGATGTCTTCAATTTGATGTAAGAGAAAATAATAAATGCTGTAGAGCTATAAAAGGCATGAATATCCACGCCGTAAGTTCTGCTTACTCCAAACTGGAGAGGGAAGCGGAAAGAATGGTTTTGGTGGTGAATGAGTACAAAACGAAGTACCTGGTGTAATCAAGTAAAGAGACAGAACATTTGATCCTTGGCAGCAACTTCACTGTTGGTAGCTATAATTTCGACATTGTAAAATACTGCGTTCATTTGTCAACCAGCATTAATACAAACAACAACGTCGGTCTTGAAAGGCTTTTTTGAACTGAGAAAGCAATTAAAAAGTAAAGTGGTCCCTCGGCAAATGCATATCATGGTCTACAAGTTACTAATCGTAGCCGCTTAGCTATATGGTACAGAAGCATGGACCACGACCACATCAGATCAGGTGGCCCTGCAAGTGTTCGAGAAAAGTTCTACGAAAGATTTACGGACCTATGCATATTGGCGACGGCTACTACCGAAGTATATCTAATAAAGAGCTGTACGAGTTTCATGCAGACATCAACATAGTCCAGTGAGTTTAAACGGAGGGGGTCCGCTGGCTAGGGCATGATATGTAAATAAAGTTATTTTTATCGGAACCCGCCAATTGAAGTAGAAGAGGAGGACGGCCTGCACTTCGTTACAAGGATCAGATGAAAGACAATGTAAGTTCCAATCGGCGCCAGTTAACGCAACAGAGAAGTGATTGGGTCCCCTTGACGGCTTTATCCGTTTAATCGGTTAAGCGCCAATTAAGTAAGTAAGTATATTCTATAGCGGTATATTGTATACCGAGAAATAATTAGCAGCATATCCGCACATCAAATGCCATTGAAATATATAGAAAATTGATAGACTTTCTTGCGTACAAGCAGACAGAAAGACATATGCTATACGGAAGTAACTACATCGAAACATCTCGTTTAGTTATGTGACCTTTTACATATTATTAGTCTAACTCTTCCTTTTATTCAATGATTTACAATTTTCGAGTAGAGCGGAAAAACTTAATTAACCAGTTGATGTTCATTTAGGGAATAAAAATGCTAATTAGTGGATTAATATCAACACAAAAACTAAAATTTATGCTGAGAGATAAGCACAACAAGAAATTTATAATTAAAAGTTACTCATACGCCATGGTGTATATACAGGCAAAGATACTGTGGTGTGTTTACGCACCATACAACACGCTTTTCCACAAGATTAAGATTTTTGTTTCCATACATGCAAACATACACACAAAAATTAAGATGTAAATAGCGGGTTAGAGGATCAGAATATACCCGCGGTTGGTATGCCTGTCGTAAGAGGCGACTAAAATACCAGATTCAAGGTGCTGTGTACCGCAAACCCTTCAGGTTGCCAGCGCAATATATAGCTTCTCCAAACCCAATTGTCAACCTCACCTATCCGCGGCGAATCCTGTTTCACTAACAGACGAGGCTCTGGCGACCACAAGCTCCTCATGGAACTTGGGGGTGGAGAGGGAGGGAATGACCTGAAGGTTTAATGTGGCCACATAAATCGTTCCCGAGATGGTCGGGCTAGTACCTTAATGGTGCTGTGGTACCGGAGCGTACCGGATCTGTATCCGGCAAAGGACCATCACATCGATAATATTCCCCAAATCCTTCGGAGAGCAACCTTATCGCTACAACAACGTTAATAACAATAAATAACTTTAAATTATTACATTAAGGGCGTCGTAACTCGCAATTTATTTTTAAGCATCATTAAGTAGCTCAGATAAATTGGCAATCACAAGCTAATTTATTGATTTTCTAATAATAGGAAAATAAATGAAGAAACTCGAATAATTTATTTACTTAATATCGATAAGTTTATATCTAGTCATAAGTCTGAGTCTGCGTAATAGAAAATAAACATTCATAATAATAGTAAAGATGATGTAATCAAATAAAGGAATCACAAATTTTATTAACTTGTCACAAAACGCAGCTTGAATTGTTATTTTACGTATCAAAGCTAAATCTGTAAGTGTGTGATAATTGCCTATTTGGCCATGAGAAATAGGCAATAACAAAGAACATTTGAGAAAGTTTTAGTTAAGCAACAATAAAAATCCACATACCCTATGACTATAAAATGAACATTATAGGCAGTCAATTGCCTTAATTTGGCCTTTCCATCTAGAACAATGTCACAGATATGAAAATTTATATTTGTACGTTTACTGAATAGTTTATGCAAAATTATGTATGCTAAGGCTTACGTGTTAATGTGGGCTGATTTGCTGTCATGACAATGAGTTAAGGAAGTACAGGATGTTCATAAAACTCTAAACAAAAAACGTTATTGCGCAAACTTGAGAATTTATAGTACGACTAGGTTGAGTAAGGTTGAACTGGCCGGTCAATAAAGACCTTACATAGACTACACGTGTCCATAGTGTATGGGTAGCTTAATTGACAACCAAACGGAAAACCCCCAATATGCTACCAGAACTTATGTTATAGATTAATTCCATCGTATTGGCTAATACTAGAAGTTTTCTAAGATTTCTGCCTCGAGATATGGCCACTTTGCCGTCCCCAGGAGCTTGAGCTTTAGCCTTGCGAACACAGGATAGGAAAAGGAACGTTTCTTCCAGCAAATCGCACTCCGTCTGCTATTACTGACGACGCCTATCTTATAAGCATGTCACTTTAGATGGCGGTGTGTAGTAAGTATGCCCATCGTGAGACTGAAGTCTTGCGTCTTCGGAGATATGAGCAACTTTGTGAGTCTTACGTTGTAGGATTGCACATAATTTTAGAAAATCCCCGGCTTTCCTGCTTGATGGATTATATTAAACTTCTGCCTCCTTTTTAATTATCCCAAATGGATGGAGACGTCTACCGTCGATTCGTCGCGCGCGGCACCCTTATTCGCCATTTCATCGACCTTTACGTTATTTTGTATCATCTTATGACCGGCAAACCAGATGTATGGCCTGGTTTGAACGAAGCATCCCCGCCTGTATCCGTTTGATTTCTCCCATACAAACTCTGACATCTATCGAACTCTGACTCTATCAAGTGCGGCAATCTCCTTCGACAACTTATCGACATTTTCGTTACTTCCTATCCCCTTACGGCCGGGAACTGAGTACAGATGTTTGGTCTGACTTAAGCGAAGACTCTCTAATGCTTCTTCATATTCTAGGTGACTTCTTGATGAAGTGTTGTCTGAAATTAGTGCCATAAGAAAGATAGAGGTTTCTTTCAATATATATAAACGCGACTTCAGCTTAAGCACGCTTTCTTCAGAATTGTTGCTGCTTCCTTAATGGCTATGTTTTCCACCTACAGGATAATGCAGTGGTCTGTCAGCCTGAACGATATACGAATTTTCGGATCGACACAGTAAACATCAGATTTGATCTGTTAATTTGGAACAATCGCATGTGTTCTATCGTGGCCCAAGATATCCTTCGAAGCTGAGATACGAGACCATATAGTCTTTTCGCCCTATATAAGATGGCTCTATACCAGGGACGGAAAATAATAATTTTTTTTTCGGAGTCGAAAAAGTCCGGTTCAAAAAATTGTCCTAGGTGAAAATGTTTCAGTTCTAAGGTATCCCTATAGCAATATCATATCGAATCATGCATCCTTTTTATTTTTCGAAATTTTTCCATAAAAGTCCACATATAAAAGTAAAATCTCAATTTTTATTTTTTGAGTCCGTTAGAACTAGTTAAACTCGGACTTTTATTTTTAAGGCCAAAATAAAAGTCTGGCTTGATAACAAAGAAACAGAATTTTTGTTTTAATTCGGATAAGCCGTTTCTTTGTTATCAAGCCGTACTTTATTTTGGCGTAAAAAATAAGAGTCCGGTAGACTGTATAATAATCTCCTATTAAAAATTTACTTAATCCAATCTAAAAAATTTTCTTAATGAAGTATAAAACCAATATGTCTGTAGCTCAAAACTGGTGCGCTTTTAGTGCATCCAGAACCACTACAATTTCGCCCTCTATAACTTTTGCCTGCTCTAAATAAGCGAATTTACCATAGCGATGTCGCATGTGGTGGAAATTGTGCGCATTACATTGCCTGTTGAATAGTTCTGAACTAGATACTTATTTCCACTTTCGAATTAGTTGGTTTTTGGCACTATTTTGAAAGTTCCGAACTGGTATAAAAATGCACAATTACTTTTGTTGGTATCGGACAAAAATTCTAAATATTGTTTTTAGTACGATTTTATCCCAATTGTCGATACCGTGTAGGGAAAATCGCAAGTTCAAAATTGATGCGCTTCTAGTGCATTCGGAACCACTACTTGTTCGCCATATATCCCTTTTGCAATCTTTTAAACTGGCGATGTCCTAGGCATTTCTACTTTAGAACTAGTTGTTTATTGACACTTTTTCGCTAATTCCGAACTGTTGAGAAAGGGAAAAAGGCATACTTTCAGTCGAAGCAGTTTTTTGTTGATGGCCTATTTGTCAAATATATTGAAGCGAATTTTAAGAAATCTAACTTATTTGAAACCTCCTGCTAACGTTCGTATCACCGAACTGCCGAATAAATAACTCCAATATTCAGTATTGAAAAATGATCTTTATTAGACCACTTTGGGAGTGGTACAATTATACTTCACTTCGCAACTGATAGCGTGTTTAAGTCAAACTGACTACTGACTTCTCAGCTTGCGCTGCTTTTATACTATCGGTTTTCTCGTTCACCCATTTCCCCTAAGGTTTAGTCGTATCGCGAAAATCTGTTCGAGAACAGTTGTATCTCATACTTGGTTACCAGCTGTATACATGTATATTTGTAGTTCACTTTACTTACTTTACTTTTCTTATAGCCATATGCGTGGGTATGTGTGAGTAACTACTTCGGCAGATGACTACATGTGTGCGTGTGAGATATCTCTTCGTTGCCAAGTACATAAGTGTCTCTGCTTGTTGTGTTTTGTTGTTGCGCTTATTTACTAACAGCATAGTGATGTCAACATTCGCCACAATATTTTAAATGTGAAATAAAAAATCCAAATAATCGATTTTATAAGTGGAGAAAATCTAGTTACTCACGAACTAGTACTTATTTGGCACTTTAGGTCTAATTCCGAACCAGAAATTTGAATGAATAGTTAGTGAGTACCCTTCAGGATAGTTCCGAACCAACAGACTTTTTGGTGTGAAAGGTGTAGGGAAAAAAGCATATACAAGAATCGAAGCTTCTCAAAGTTTGTAGTAGATTTTTTTGTAGCTATACTATATATGTATATTAAAAATGAAATTAAAAAACCCACACTGTCGATTTGAACTAAAGAAAATGGCGAAAGTATAGAACTAGTATTTATTTGGTACGTTAGATCTAGTTTTCAACCAGAAAATCGTGTCTCTTGTTACTGACTTCCCTATAGGGCATTGGTGTTGCCAGTAGTCGTGCTTAATATGTGCACTCGGTGTAATGTCTACTTATTTCTCCGACCTACTTACCTATCTTTATATTGACTTATTGGTGGCGAATTGAAGACGGCAATATTTGGCTTCCCACTCAGTTGTAATGTTTTTCGTGCTTTACCAAGTTGATTCTCAGCCACGCACGAATAATTACCAAAATCCTGAGGATGAACTTTACGTATAATTAATGTGTGACGTGAGCCACGATTTTCCATTATGTGACGTTCGGTGGTGTCCAACTGCATGGTGTCCTTAAACCAAATAACCTGTAGATTTTAAAGTAATGAAGAAGCCCAAAAGCGTAGTTGACGCCAATGAAAGCGAAGTAAGTTTGGCATGTGGCAAGTTAAGGCGTCGAGGCAGGAAGGGAAGTGTGAAAAGAGTTGCAGGATATTTTTAATAAAAACATAATTGAAAGTAAAAATTTAATAAAGCGAATATTGAGCAAGAAGGAATGAAGATAAAAAAGAAAGTTGTATGTGAGAAATTTAAATAAAATTAATTAATTGAAAAGGGGATATATAAGAAACAAAAAAATTTTAAATTACAGGTATATAAAAAAAGTGGGTGTACGTGTTTGTATAAAGGCAACAATGTCGCAGTAACACAAAAGGTGTAAAGTAAATAAACGCATGCGAAGTGATAATAAACATGCGAAACAGGTATTCAAAAGAAACAAATACGTGGCACGTCGTTACATGATATCGTTAATATACAAGTATATATTTCACATATATGTGTATGTGTGAGTGTGTGTTTAATTTCATTGTACACCGGAAGAGGGAGTAATCAAATTATGACAATTTCTCCAAATACAGCGCATAGCGCAAAAGTGAAGAGGAAGTTAAAGATAAACAAAAGTGATATTAGTCATGAGCCCAAGCAGACACAAAGTCGGATTAAGGGGAATCGCCAACAAACCACAAATAGAGTTGTGAACGGATATCATGTCATGAGCGTCCGATTTCAACAGCGTCAACGTACAAACAACCACATGAAGAGCGCAAAAAAGAAGGTGAGCAGTTATCAGTAAACAATTGTATATAAGTAAGTTTAGAAGGTAGTGCAGAAAGCGTTGGTAAGCATGTAACAAATAGGAGATGCAGCACACACAACAACACACATCACATAGACATGTCAACGAAAATTTCACCACGCAGAGTCACAGCAGTGAAAAGGAAAGCCGGAAGGAAGTGAGCATACACAGACACACACACATAAATAATCAGTGGAAAAGATGAATATGCGGATATGTGAAGCATACATAGATTGTGCACGGACAGGTGAACACACGCAATCATTTAAGGAGTCACACACACACATGCGCGAAGTAGTGTTGGCAGTTGTGGCAGGATTATGAAAACAGCAGGTGTGGCGCACAAAAACAAAATATATATATATATTTATAGGAGAAATAATTGGGTAACGAACGGAAGCAGATGGCGACAACAAACGATGCAGATAAGCGGCGAAGAAAAAAAGAATAACATAAAAAATTAAGTAAACAGGAAAAATGATAAGCAAATGATAAAAAATGTAAACAAATAAAAAAAAGCAGTAAGGTCAATTTTGTATAAAAAAAAAAAATTAAATTTAGCACGAAAAAGAAGGAAAAACATACGTTCAGGGATATAAAAAAAAAATTTAAGCGAAAGCGCAAATATATGGGTCACATACAAAAAAAGATAAAGTAGAGCATATGTCATTATATACATACATACATGAATAAAAATATTATTTAAGAGAAATTTCGGAATATAAAAAAAGAGACAAAATAAATTTAAAAAATATATAATTTAAAGCAAATATTTGTATATCAAAAAATGTTGTAGACATTTTTTTAGTTACAAAAATATTAATTGTTTTAAATAAAAATTTATTAAAAACGAGAGAGACAAATTATTAAAAAAAGTACCGGAATATAAAATTTTATAAAAATATGTATACAAAATATGAGATTTAGTTAAAATTGTTTAAAAATTAGTTTGGAATGAAAATTTTTAACACAGCAAAAACAAAAGTTTGTTCATAAAAAAAACAAATAGTTTTTTTTGTTTTTGAATATCGATAAAAAATGTGCAATTTTTTAAAATCAAAAAAGGAATTATTAAAAAAAGAAAATTTTATAAAAATATGTATGATATAAATATATGAAAATTAAAAATATGTAATTATGAGGATTTATTGAAACGAATTTAAACGCCAAATAAAAAATTAACACATTTTTTTTTTATTAATTATTTTATATTTTATATTAATTAATTGTTTTTGAAATGTTTAAGTATTAATAGTTTAAAAAAATATTTGAAAATTTGAAAATAGAAAAAAATTTAAATTTATATTAAAATTTATATATTTTGGAAACAATAAAAAAATATTATAAAAAATAAATTTTTTTAAATTATGAAATTAATGAATTAATTATAAAGATACATGAAAAAAATGAAAATATTATATAAAATACCAAAATTTTTTAAAAATTTATGACAATATATATAAGCACATGAAGAAATGAATTTGATATAATAATTTATTAAAAATAAAACGGAAATAAACGTAAAAGTTTATTAGAAAAAATATTTTAAAAAAATCAGCAAATAATCAGAATTACGAATATGGAAGAAAAGCATTACAAAAAATATGATTAGTTTAATATAAAAATAATAAAAAGTTTTCATAAAATGAAAAAATATTGTAGGAAAAAATTATAGAAAAAATTGTAAAAAAAGTCTCAAATTTTAGGAGCGAGTTTAATTTAAATTAAAAATAAAAAAATTTAAAGAAAGAGAAAAAATGCGAAATATGAGTTGCAGAAAGATTAAAAAAAAGCGTAGTAAAAATTAATTAAACAAATAAAAAAAATAGAAATAATGAAATAGAAATTGTCGATTGTGTAAAATTTAATGAAAACCAAAATGTAAAAAATAAAAAACAAATAGAAAAAAGGAAATAAAATAATTTAAAAAAAGTATATGTGTAAAGAAAAATAAAAAAAATAAAAATAAAAAATTGTGAAAACAAAACAATATTTAAATGAAAAAGGTGAATTGTTTAAAATTTTAATAAGATATCAAAGAACAAATCAGGCCAGGGCAAAAAAATAACACAAAAATTAAAAAAAAGAATATGTTTAAAAAAATAATATTTGAAAATTTATTAAAAGGTCAAAAAAAAAAAAATAAATAAATAAATAAAAAAGTCAAATGTTTAAAATTTTTGAAAATATGGCAAAATATTTAAAAACAGAAAAAAATATGTATTGAAATGGATAAAAATAATTAAATGCAAATTTATGGAAACAAAAAAAATATATATAAACAGAAAATGAGTATTGTTTAAAATTAAATTGAAATATAAAAAAATTCAAAACATATCCAGACAGGGCAAAATAATAAGGTAAAAAATTTAAAAAATAAAAAATATATATTTTTAAAAATTATAAAAAAAAAATTATGCAAACAAAATAGTTTTAAATAAAGTTCAATGTAGAAAATAAAGTTCAATGCAAAAAATAAAGATTTTTCAATCGGCAACAAAAAAAAAAATGTGAAAAAAATTTGTATGCAAGAAAAAAAGAAAATATGCCACGTTTAAGCGACACAAAATATGAGCCACAAAGTATGCCAAGAAGTAAAGTATGCGCGTAAGTGAGTGAATACGTGAGCGTATTTTAGTGTACCAAAAGAGTGTAAAGATAGTCCCAGTAGCGTGTCGGTGGCAATCAGACATGTGCAAGATAGCCAAGGAAGCGGCGAGTGTGCGTGCGTGTATGCAAATGGAGCCCAAGGGGTTAAATTCCATTAATGTTGTGTGACGAAATAAAGCAGGTAAGTGCGCACATATTTTTAGTTTTTTTGGTTTAGTTTCATGCACGTGAAAACATTATAGCGCGCGCATATTTTGCGAATTTTTTCATTATTTTTCAAAAATTTGGGAAGCATTTTTGTTTTTAATAATTTTATTTTACAATTTTTTTTTTTTCATTATTGACATTGTTATGACATTCATATCATTTGCGAAGCCGCATGTGTATGTATGAACAATAATGACAACAACAATAGCAACATGCACGTCAAGTTAGTAAAATGCGCGGCATAAGCAGATGTGCCACAATTCAGGAGAGAATAGCATTCGCAGAATATGTCGCATTTTTTGGATGGGAGCGAAACAAGGTGGGCCAAAAATGCAAAAAAAAAAAAACAAGTAGCAATAAAAAAAATTGAAGAAAAACAATAGTATCACAAAAATTACAACGCAAAGCCGTAGAAACGTAGATAAACACGTTTTTATCCCATATTTGTTTAGTCAGTCGTTGAATTCATCACAACAATTTAGCGTGTTTTTGTTTGTTTTTCCATATGTGTGAGTAAACGCATTTGTGCATATTCCGTTAGGTGAAAGCATTTCAATCGTTGTGTACACATAGGCGTATGTTTGGTTTTTTTTTTTTTTTAGTAATAAAATTTCAAGTTTTGCAACGTGGATTTTGTTAAAATTATTTTATACACAAAACGAAAATTTGTTTGCATTGATGTCGAGTTTTTTGTATGATAGCGTTGTTGTGTTATACCGTTTTTGCGTGATCGTTATTTGGCCGCAGACACACATAACATTTGACATTTTGATAAACGGTGATGGCGTCATAAAAATGCGCGAATCGCAAGAGTGTTTTTTGCAATTTTTTTTTGTTTATATTTATTTACATATGGATATTAGTTATAGGCATCATCAGCACCAGCATCAGTTGCAGTCAGTTTGATGGATTTATAAACCAGAGTTGTCGTGAAAATAGAAAACAAATAGAAAGATATGTTCTCAAGTTAGTATAAAATAAAAGAGGCATATATACATATGTTAATATTTTGAGATTAAATCATCATGACATATTTTTAAATACTGAAACAATTATTTTGCTAAATTATCAGTTAGATTTTTTTTTTATGAAAAACAAGCACATATTTATTTCGTCATCAGCTCTCACTTTGAAATAGCGAGCAAAATCAAAACGTTTTTTATAAAGCACTTTTTAGAAGCTTCAATAATTTATTTCCAATATGAATATGAAAAGCGTAGACTTTCATTTTTTTACTACAAAAGTACATAAACGTATCATCGGATCATGACGCAACAACCAGATGGTGAAGTTCATGATTCAATTACCAGAGGTTTGTTGTGGTTGTTGTTATTGTTGTAGCGATAAGGACACTCCCCGAAGGCCTTGGGGAGTGTAATCGATGTCGATGGTCCTTTGTCGGATGCAGATCCGGCACGTTCCGGTAACAAGCACATAATGGTACTAGCCCGACTATCTCGGGAATGATTTGGTATGACCACATGAAACCTTCAAGGGAATACCGCCCTCCCACCCCTTGATCTATCAAGAGTTCAGGGTCGCCAGAGCCGCGGTTGCTAATGAAACAGGATTCGCTACAGGTAGGTGAGGTTGAAAATTGGGTTGGAGAAGCTATATATTGCGCTGGCAACCCTTGAATTAATTTGGTATTTTAGTCGCCTCTTTCGACAGGCATACCTATGGCAGGCATATTCTAAGCCCCCTAACCCGCTGGGTTTTTTATCTTATAGTGGCAGAGCTTCGATAATCCCTAATTTAAAAATGAGGATGGGTTGCTTTTACTAAGTATGGAAAACGGGGAATAATTCAATCTCCTTCAGCGAAAATAGTAGTAGAAAACTACCTTTATTATTATTTAGTAGTATATAAATAGTGATACTAATTTTATAAACGCCAGTAGGGGAAATATTCAGTTTTTAATAAATATTTTGAGAAATGTTAAAAAGTTATATTGCTTTGCTAATTCCTTCAGAGTTTGTTTGAAGAATGCTGAACTTCAGAATTTTATTCAAAAATACTCTATCTCAAAATTTGTTTCAAAAACTCCCTAAATCAGCATAAATTCAATATATTCTGACATAAGATAGGGCATTTATGAAAAACATTCTGAGATAAGGCATTCTTCAACCTATTTCTGACATAGGGCGCTTTTGAGACAAATCTTGAAATGTGGAGTTTTTGAAAAATATTTTGAGGTATGGCGATTTCGAGCCGGCGACACTTCACTCAGCAGTCGCAATGAGCTCATGTAAAAATAAAATAAAAATAAGAATGGCTGGTTGTTTCGAAACTTTATATTTCGGCCACTTATGTGCTGTCTTGCTATATGTAACCGACATTACCTATTTTATAAAATAAAAAATAAGTCACGAGGTCCGAGTGTTCCAAAAAGTATGTAAATATTCCAAATATATTAAAAACGATTCCACGAATACGTTTGTAAATAGAGACGAAGGTACCGAACATACGCAATACACAACTTAACACAGTCAATGAGTAAAATATTTCATTATAATATTTATAATATTTCTAATGCTATTTTTAAATGAATCGATTTTCTTGCAAAGTTTTTGAAGTTTAGCCATGAATTAAAATTTTGTAGGTTTAGTTTTCATACAAATTACATGTGTTCAGCCCGACAAATAGATCCAGGTTTATTCAATGAATTTACTATAGAATCGAAAAGAGTAGCACTAGATAATTATGCAGTTCACCCCGTATCGGCAGGGATGGAAAATAGCTATTATTATTTTTTTTCGGAGTCGAAAAGTCCTGGTCAAAAAATTGTCCTAGGTGAAAATGTTTGAGTTCCCAAGTATCCCTATAGCAATATCATGTCGAATCATACATCCTTTTTATTTTTCGAACTTTTTCGATAAAAGTCCACATATAAAAGTAAAATCTGTATTTTTATTTTTTGAGTCCGATAGAACTAGTTACACTCGGAAATAAAAGCTAAATCAATACTTTTATCTTTTAAGGCCGAAATAAGCCGTGTATTTGTTATCAAGCGGGACTTTTATTTCGGCCTTAAAAATAAAAGTCTTGATTTAACTTTTATTTCGGGACTTTTATTTTTAAAAGTCCGAGTGTAACTAGATCTATCGGACTCAAAAAATAAAAATCCGAAAATAATTTTTATCTTGATCAAAATATATTTAAAGTCCAAAATTAATAGTTTTGCAGGGACTTATATTATAAAAGGAATAACAGTTTCAGCCCCTGCGTATCGGGCAAATGTAAAGTGTTTTCCTCATATTTCTACTACTAAAATTTTTCAGGAAAAGAGGCCTGCGGTCTATATTTCCTTTTGTGGTAGGGTTTATTTTTTTTTTCTGACTGCAAATGGAGAATTTTCCCATTATCCCTAACTAAGGAATATGGAAACAGACTTTTGACGTCAATGAGATAATTGATAACCAGGAACAATGTCATGAAACCGCGGAATACTATCTGGGAGGCTTGTAATACGGAAGTTAGTGTACGGCGGTAGACCAAGACAAAACATTTATTTATGAAAACGATGCGTTAAGCGACCCCAGCGGGTTAGGTGGTGAGAATATACCCACGGTAAGTATGCCTGTCGAAAGAGGCGACTAAAATACCAAATATGTAGATTCAAGGGGTTGTGTAGCACAACCTTTTCAAGGGATTCCCAGCGCAATATTTAGCTTCTACAACCCAATTGTCAACTGCACCTATACGTGCCGAATCCAGTTTCACTAAAGGCGGGGCTCTGGCGACCCTGAACTCCGCATGTGGTCATACCAAATCGTTCCCGAGATGGTCGGGCTTAGTCCCGGAACGCACCGGATCTGGATCCGGCAAAAGAACATCAACATCGATAACACTCCCCAAGGCCCTTGGGGAGTGTCGTTATCGCTACTACAACAACAAGCGTTAAGAGGTAGGTTCATTGAGCAGAAAATGGTGGGTAGCGTAAAAATATAAACCGGCAGAAGTTTTACAGCAACGATACTTCATTAACTCACAGCTTATAGAAAATCGTTGATGGCAAAAAAAAAAATATGTGGCCTATAGCTCTGGCTGACCCAAACATGAAATAGCCATATTATAAAACCACATGCTTCCGCCTTTCCCTATCATTTACCCTGTCTCTCCACTGGCTAAACCTTTCTTCCTCTCTTATTTCCTTTCCACTCTGAATTTTCTAGTTTACCTTAATCGGGTCATTCAATTTCCCTACACTTTTTATTCTTGCGTAAATCTTCCTGTTTTTCCTCTCACTCTTCCTGCTCTTGCTCTTATCCAAGTCTATCACTACCACTATTACTCTTAATCGTATCCTTTTATTTTTCTCCCTCTTATCGTAAACCTCTTTTTACTAAATTTTCTCAAAGCATTTCCCTTATTACTTACTTTTGCTCACACTCTCCCTCTTCCTCTTGATACCTTTACTTTTCGCATTTCCTTCCAACTTCCTTTACAATTTCTTCCTATTTCCTCTGCTTTCTAATCTCGTTTCTGTCATGTTCCCGTTTTCAATCAATTGAGTTTGACTCTCCTCCGCACACTACATTTCTAAAGCACTGAAAAAGAGCAAAATAGTACCAAAAATTTTGGGTTTCTATTATTTTAAAATTCATGACTTGACATAGATTATGAGGGCCATCAAATTTTTGTTTTTGTACTACTGAGATCACCTGCCTGGTTTTCTTGCGTCATATTACCTGATTAAACTCCTTTGGGCTAAAATTTTTAATTTAAATATAAATATTAAAGCATTGGAGACTTTTAGAAAAAGGTAAGATAAGCAAAACTCATAAAAATTCTTTCTTTTAACAATAATTTGTAATTAAAAAAAAATATGATTCGTATGGAATTTGAAGACATTTTCAAAATAATTTATTGAAAGTCTTACATGCAATGACTACTATTTCAAAACATATATGCAGGCTTGGGGAATTTGAAAAAAAAAACCCTTGAACATTTTTTAAAAATTTCGGTAAGATCTAGAATTGGGACCCAAAAACTGTAAAAACTTCTATTTTTGACCATTTCTTTGACATTTTTACCAAAACATAAATTTTTCCGAAAGTTTTGTGTGCTTACATATGCTTGTCTCACCGGAATCAGAAATCTTGGTAAATTTGACTCCGTGGCACCATTTTTGAGACACATCATTACAAGATGTCAGCATATAGAAATCGATCAAATGAATGAAGAATCAACAAAAAAGACATATGTGGTACGTATATATGTAAGTACATGGCGTATACGTAACTTTTTTTTCTAGGAACACTTCATACAAAATCGAGGTTCCATTTTTGATATTCTAAATTAACACACAAAAAGCACAAGGAAAGCTAGACGTCGAAAAGCTACAATCACAACAGACTGCCAATGATTTCGCAACTCGACACTCACACCTGCTCCCTGAGAGCACAACTCAGCCCGAAGGATAACAATAGCAGTGGGAGGATATTTCCAAAACACTTCGTACTGCCGCCGGGGAAAAAATTGGTTACCGGCAGCCACGAAAAAACAACTGGCACGATGAAGAATGCCGCGTTGCAACCGAAAGAAAAGACGCTGCCTACAGGGCTACGTTAAAAGTGAGTGCAACAAGAGGAGTGTGTGAACGCTATCGTACGTTGAAAAGGGAAGCGGGACGAAGCAGAAAGGCGTGAGTGCGAGGAGCTTCACCTGCTAGCAACAAAGAATAACGACCGAAAATTTTACCTAAAAATACGGCGACAGACGGAAGGTTTTAAGACCGGGGCAAACTCCTGTAGGAAGGAAAACGGCGACCTTGTAACTGATGGCCAGAGAGTGCTTAGATTATGGAGGGAACAATTCTCTGCCCTCCTAAATGGAGGCGGCGATTCACTGCGCAGAGATGACGAACCCGATCCCGCAATCGATGATGATGGAATATATGTCCCCCCGCCCGATTATGACGAAGTTAGAATAGCAATAACCGGATTGAAAAACAACAAGGCCGGGGGCGCTGATGGAATGCCTGCGGAGCTATTCAAGTACGGCGGCGAGGAGTTGGTAAGGCGCATGCAGCAGCTTCTTCGCAAAATGTGGGAGGAAGAGTGCATACCCGACGATTAGAATCGACACACATTACCTCTTCGTCGATCTTAAAGCCACCTTCGGCAACACGAAAATGAGCTGCCTATATGCTGCTATGTCTGAATTTGGTTTCCCCGCAAAACCTATACGGCTGTGCAAAATTACGTTGAGCAACACCATCAGCTCAGTCAGAATTGGGAAGGACCTCTCTGAGTCGTTCGAAACTAAACGAGGTTTCAGACAGGGTGACCTCCCATCGTGTAAATTCCTTAATTTGATGCTGGAGAAAATTATACTAGCTGCAGAACTTAACCGCACTGGAAAAATATTCTATAAAAGCGTGCAATTACTGCCATATGCTGATGACATCGATATCATCGGCTTAACACCCGCGCTGTTAGCTGTGCTTACTACAAACTGGAAAAAGAAGCGGTAAAGATGGGTTTGCTGGTGAATGAGGACAAAACGAAGTACCTGCGGTAATCGAGCAAAGAGTCAGGGCATATGCGCTTTGGCAACCACGCTACTGTTGGCAGCCATAATTTCGAAATAGCAAAAAAACTTCGTTAAATTGGGAACCAGCATCAACACTAGCAACAACATCAGCACTGAAATTCAGCGAAGAATCAATATTGCCAATAAATGCTACTTTGGACTAGGTAGGCAATTGAAAATTAAAGTCCTCTCTCGGCGAAATAAATCATACTCTACAAGTCACTTATCGTACCCGTCATGCTATATGGGGCAGAATCATGGACCATGACAACAGCAGATGAAGCGGCTTTGTGAGTGTTCGAATGAAAATTTCTTCGGAAGATTTATAGACCTATACGCGTTGGCGATGGAGAGTACCGAAGAAGATTTAATGATGAGCTGTACGAGCTATACGCAGACATCCACATATTCCAGCGAATAAAAATGCAGCGGCTGCGCTGGCTGTGCAATGTCATGCGAATGAGAGATGATGCTCCGGCCAAGAAAGTGTTTCTATCGGAACCCGCCTATGGAAGCAGAGGTAGAGGGTGGCCCCCACTCTGTTTGAAGGACCAGGCGGAAAACGATTTAAACTCCCTTGGTGTGACCAATTGGCGCCTGTTGGCAGAGCGAAGGAGCGACTGGCGCGCCTTGTTGGACGGCAATAATCGTTTAGACGGTTAAGCGCCAATTAAGTAATTAAGTAAATAAATTAACCAACTATGCGAATAGTTAAATTCGAAAAATTAAAAAACGAACAATTGAATAATCAATTAATAAAATTATTTGAAATTTTTTTACAACCCTAGCATGTTGTTGCGCCACTAGCCTGTTGAGGACCTCAAATACAGAGAAATGCAGAAAGTTTTGTTGCCCCTTTCTTCCTAACGTCACATTCTTTTGCAATAGATTTAAAAATATATACATATAGCTAAAGGGATGTAGACGTTTCACCTTCTATGTCCTTATTTATTAAGAACGTTCATTAACACATGGACTGTCATCACACTCACCCCAACTGAAGCAGTAATCAATTATAAAAATCATCAAATGGAACAAGTACCAAAAAAGGAGCCTACTAACAAAGTTTGTTAAAGGGCAAAATTAGAGGCTTGAAGCAAAAATCACTTAGATATTACTTGGCAATTTATTTTCTTTGTCAAGTCTGCATTCCTCCTACTCTCTCCCAACTGTTTTATGAATTACATACATACAGTTTTGTAGACATGCAACGCAATAAACATACTTAGCAATTAACACGCATACAAATTAAGCATGAACTTGGGAAGATACTATATAACTCTATTACAAAAGTGTATGTGTGTATTTGCTCTTTCCAAAAATCATCAATTTTTGTTGAGTTCTAATCAATCTTTTACACTTGCTTAATTTTTCATATTTCTTGCGAATTATCCCACACCGAATAACCAAACTTGTCAGTTCATTTGGCAGAAAGTTGGAAAGAGGTGCGCTGTAAAAATAAGAAATGAGTTAAGGATAAGCTGCTATTGTATAGAAATACTTTTTATCGCTCTTCAACAATGACGCAGCAACAATTCCAACTCGGCATAATCCGCTCATCAGTGTCAACAACGGTAATAGTAATGTCTTTTTCTACAAAATGAAATGATAGATAACAATTGTCAAATGTCAACCAATGACTTGCAGCTGTACTATTCGTATGAGCTCATAGAAAACCTTGCATTGAGAGGCACTGAAGGGAAAATGTTGGAGGGATGTTCATTTAGTACTTGAAGAGGATATGGTATTACGTGAAACGTACTTTTTGTTAAAAAATTATCGTAAGTATAGATTTAGATGCTAAGCAGCCATTATACTCGCAATAATGTTTGTACACTCGGAAGGTCTTCGGTAAGTGCAGGATGGGTGCGTATTCCAATAATTTGTTATCTTCGAACTAGTTTTAATTAAACAACTTGCTCTCAGTGGTTTCGTCCTCGAAAACCCAGAGAATGGTGAAATTGATATGCTTTATGAGTGCCAGAGCGACTCCACACCTTCATAAGCATTAGCAGAGAATGTGAAAGGAATAAACGAAAGGAAATAAAAGGAAAAGAAAGCAATGAAAGGAAAGTACAGGAATGGAAAGGAAAGTAACGGATAGGAAAGGAAAATAAAGATAAGGAAAAGAAAGGAAAGGAAGGGTAATGAAAGGAAAGGAAAGGAAAGGAAAGGAAATGAAAGGAAAGGAAATGAAAGGAAAGGAAAGGAAAAGAAAGGAAAGGAATGGAAAGAAAAAGAAAGGAAAGGAAAGGAAAGGAATGGAAAGAAATCTGCGGATAACAGCAATATGCATGAAGAGTAACAATCGCTGTCGGTAAATAATCGGAATATTATCGACGGCGGAAGTGTTAGACACGAGATAGAAACCTCAGCGGGTTAGGGGGCTTAGAATATACCCGCAGTAGGTATGCCTGTCGTAAGAGGCGACTAAAATACCAAACTGATTCAAGGAGTTGTATAGCGCAACCCTCTCAAGGGGTTGGCAGCGACATATATAGCTTCTCTAACCCAATTGTCAATATCACCTACCCGTGGCGAATCCTGTTTCATTAACAGCCGAGGCTTCGGCGACCCTGAACTCCTGATGGATCTAGGGGGTAGCAGGGCGGTATGGCCTACAAGGTTTCATGTGGTCATACGAAATTGTTCCCGAGATGGTCGAGCTAGTACTTTATAGTGCTTGTTGCCGGAACGTAACGGATCTGCATCCGGTAATGAACCATCAACATCGATAACATTCCCCAAGGCTTTCGGGGAGTATCCTTAGCGCTACAACAATAAAAACAACAACAACAATAGGCGGAGATGCGTTATTGAAGGATTATAAATTTGCTATCGGTAGCAGAAGTTGTCGATGGTTAACTGGTTTATTTAAAATTTATCGAATTTTATAGAAAAAATAAATATATAAATTTTTAGATTTTTTTGCTTTGCGCTATCGATACGCTATCGAAAAATATATATTTTTTATTATCGAAATTATAGCGGTAAAAATATCGAAAATTTATCGATTTGTGATCAAAAAAATATCGATTTACTATCGAAAAATTATCGGTCCTTGCCAAATGAATCTAACATAGTAACACAATGATCCCGAAATAATTGCTTACATAATCTCGAATTTATTTCAAAATGACACCGAAATGGTGCCTTGATGGCTCAGTGTCTTCTTCTAAGTAGACCATTGAAAAGTAAGGTCGAATACCTTCCTTGGGGCCTTTAGTTGGCGTTAGTTATCCCGAAACGGGGATAACTGACGTAAGTTGTTACGAAACAACTAAAGTCGCTTAGGCAATTAAGAACCAATTAAACATGAATGATGATTTAAACCTGACAGATAGCACCATCGTTACTTTCCCAATAGAGGTTGGTACAAATTCAGGAATCTTGTACCTCTACGTAAAGAAAACATACCCAATTTCGCTATGGCTGATAGCTGATTCGGACCACCTGGTCACGACACCCAAATTACCTTGTAAAACGTTTCTCAGTGTATTTAGAAACTTACTCCTGATAAGAATTTCTAGGTCATCGGGATAAGCAGGGCGTGCCATCTCTCAATTGACTTTCTGAGCTATGGCTAACCCAAACCTCGCCGCTATGGTTCTGCCGCTCAACAATTTGCTGATAAATTCTACCAGAGTCGATTCGACTCTCAATAAATAAATGAATATCTAGCGATTCGAAGTATTTTTATGTTTAAACATTTGCAAGAAAATCATTTACCCAAGAAGCTGAACTCCTAAGCTTGGATATGAGGAAATAATCTCCCACTTCAACTAAAAACGTGGCGCCCTGCATATATTGGTAAGCATTTATGTGTGAGTTCTTAAGCTTCCGCGGGTATTGCTGATTCAAGTTTAAATGAAGTACGTGCCCAATAGAAAGTTAAATGGGACCAGCAGTGTCGTATGTCTTATGTTTGTATGTATGCGTGTGCGCATGTGGGAAATTCTGCACAATCCATGCGATTCTTTTTAAAATATCTCATTCCCAAAACATGAACGATGTAAAGCAGGAAGAGAGTAACTTCTAAACTATATTCCCAAGCACTAAGCTGCTTTCTACCAATATTTTGTTGCGACTGCTGTTGCCTGTAATATTTTCAATGTGTTTTTTTTTCTTCTTGTTTTTGTTAATTTTCCTCATTTATATCGCACTTCAGACGTGCCGTTCCACTAGTTCACTTAACGCTACTCAACACCTTACTTCCAATTTGTTGTCACAACTTTAGATGAGAATGTTTATTTTGTTGTTGAAACATGTTTTACAATATTTTCATTTTTCTTGCCATCATGTGCTAACTTTACGTTCTATACACATATCGGTCGTATATGCTATGTTGTTGTTGTAGGTATGCATTTATGCGCATACTGAAAAGTTTATATCTACGTATGTTGATATGCTCTCAAATTTGTCTGCTTCAACGCCCAACCATAATTCTTTCCCTAAGGCATTATTTTTTTTTCATTTTCTTACCAATTTTCTTGGGTTATTCCATGCCGAAATATCCTATGGATGACTTTTGCATCACTGAATTCACTGAAGCTTTACCATCAATTGATATACCCTTCATAAAGTAATACCCAGCGTAAAACAGGGCACATCGGTGTTGTTTGATGAATTTGTTTTTATGAACAGAAATCAAATGAGATATATAGGTTTTGTGAAAATAAGAGAGCGTGAGTAAGAATTTTCCACACTTTCATTCAGAGAAATTTTTGTTCATTGTGAGTGTCCTCAGGGAGTGACGAGTGCTGGCACATTCTTCCAACCAGATTACTTTATAGTGGCCTTTAACGGACCACTTGATTTTTCTGATGAAGCTAAGTAGAAGCTAAATGTCCCATTTCGCAACCTCTGCCAATCTGTCGAAAAGCCGTGTGCCCAGAAATCTGAATAGTCTTGTTCGAAATCCTGAACAATGGCACATGAAGTGCTTAATAGTCTCCTCTTTCTTCTCATCGTGACAGATTCTGCAGAGAGAGTTTTTGGTTATTCGCCACCATTGGAGCATTGAAGCAACCACACTATGACCTGTGATGATACCTGTAAATATTCTCACTACAGATTTGTTAAGTTTGAAGAGAACCTCGCTGCTTTTCTATCCAAATATGGCCATAAGAACTTTCCAAACTCGTGTTGGCCGTTCGGAACTGTCCTCCTCGCTTTTATTTATTTTCGAAACTTTCTTGGCCATATCATCTGAAAATTTATTCTCTTCAAAACCGTTGTTGCCTAGGACCCAGCAAACAGAGGACCCAACAAAATCAGATATTAGGGTGCCTTATGGACGTCAGTGAGGGATGGTGTCGAGTCTTTATCACACTGGATTGCAATACCTTTAAGGTGGTCTGGCTGTCGACAAAGATCGTTACATTGTTGTCTCTAGCTGTATAATCTGGGATCAGTCTAGCTGCGTTCTATATGGCATAGAACTCCGGATGGAAGACGCTGCATGAGCCAGAGAGTCGATACGATAGATTCCCTTGAATATGCTTAGTTTAAGTTCCAGCTTCAGTTCCCTTTACCACTTTTGAGACGTATGAGTAGATTTTTATGCCTCTACCACTGTCTAGGCCTTCCTCCCATTCCTCCCTAGAATGTTTTCTAATGCACTGAACCTGCAAGTCAAAGCCCCCATTGATGTCATCGGTGTCGGACGTTGGGTCAGTTGTGATTCGTTTAATCATCCCCTTCTCATGTCATCTTATGTCGTCGTTTTCCCGTATCCGATTATAGAGACATCAATTAAATACGTTTTGCCCTTCCTGAGGTGCGCTGTTCACTACGCCTTTGCACCACCCCGACCCTATGGTCATTGCTCCTCTTGTCTAGCGTCTTCCAGCACCCTATTTCAAAACAATCGGAATCAGATTTAGACTGAGCCATCCGTTCGTTCGTTGACAGGACAACTTATTGAAATTTGAGATATCTTCAAGAAATTCAGTCGTTTATTTATTTCGACTCAAAACAGATTGGTATTGAAAATTCAGGAAATCGAACGATAACCACGTCCAGGTACATAACAAAATTATACTTATATTTCACCTAAGTAGTTAATTCTGGTGAAGCAAAGTACGAGATTAAAAAAAATTATAAAAATGTATGCATATTTTGAAAAACGGCTGAAATTGGGTTTAATTGGGCTCTTCGTCTATCTCTTTACCCACCCAATAGCACGACCATTTGGGCAAAAATTAAGATATCTGCACAAAGGCTAAGCGAGGTTACCTAAACTCAAAATTAAATGAAATTCGTCGAAACAAAAAACCACATCCCTTTTTAAATATCGAAAACTTCGAAAAATGGAAAATTGTGGCAACGCAAAAAAAAATTGTTGAAACTTGGCGGACGATTTAATTCAGTTGCGCAAAATTCAAAAATACATTGCTTATTATGAGAGTAGCTTTTTTATAGCCGCGTATGAAATACGATATTTGATAAGAAAAACCTCATATGAAGCTTAAATCAGAAACAATGTAAACTAATTTAAAGAACTTTTTTTAATTTTAAATTCGATAAAAGTTTTCGAAAATTTCAAACTTTTTTTTGGAGTTCTCTGAATTTTTTTGGGTTGCAGTCTTGCAAAATTTCATTTATTTGGTATTAATCACGTACGGTACGTTCCGGTAACAAGCACCATTAAGGCACCAGCCCGACCGTCTCGGGAACGATTTAGTATGACCACATGAAACCTTCAAGGCCATCCTGCCTCGTTCGAGGTCGCCAGAGCGTCGGCTGTTAAAGTAACAGGAATCGCTACGGGTAGGTGAGGTTGACAATTTGGGTTGGAGAAGCTATATTTTGCGCTGGCAACACCTTGAAAGGATTACGCTACACAACTCTTTGAATCAATTTGGCATTATAGTCGCCTTATACGACAGGTATAGCTACCGCGGGTATATTCAAAGCCCCCCCCCCCTTACCTGCTGGGGATTTACCCCTCTCATCAGGCCCCATTATGTACATTCATGCGAAAGTTATTGCATAAGTACACCCATATATTTCATATCAACTTTTGACCTTCTTCACCCGTTCTTTCCTTGTTTATTTTCCAAATTTTTTTTTGTTTTGCAGATTAGTGCTGATTGGCACTTTTTGCTTTACTGCTCGCCAATAGTAATTTTCCTGCTCTTATCGTGTTTTGGTATTTTCTCTATTTTCCTTTTTCTTTTCTATTTTCTTCAATATGACTGCGGTTAAGTTGACTTTCGACAAAGTCACTACCAAGTTGTAATGACTCAAGCAAAATGTACCAATACAAAGACGAAACCTATACATATACCGTCATAATTATCATTATCGTTATCATTAATTGTAGCTTAACTGTCCTCTTTGTATAAAAGTTCGCCTGATTTCTTTGTTAACGGCCAAATAGCATCAGTTTCTTGGTTTTCAGTGGATATTTATTTCTTTCGATGCTATGAAAAACAGATACCTGCTTCTTAAGCGAGCGCTTTGAATTCATATCCGGCAAAGGATTCTCTCACTTACCAAAATCGAATAGTATTAAAATATAACAGCTTAAGAAAACCATTTTTGAAATACGTGGCGAAAACAATCAAACGCTTGAATATTTGGAAAAAAAATTGTGTTGAATCCTGGAGCCATAAGAAGATATTTTTCCAAATGCTCTGGTAGGAAATTTGGCAGAAATATATATCGGAGTAACAATATCATATCAATAACAAAACAATTGTATAAAGAAATATGAGCAAGTCTCGCTAATTAAAAACAGTTCAAAAATATTTAAAAAAAAAGTGAAGTTGCAAATTTATCTAAGTAGTTTTTTAAAAACTTATTTTCCGACTATCAAAAAATTATAACAGCATGTTAAGATATATGAGGATTATATTTCAGAGAGTTTTTTATCGATACCGGATTCAGGTTTTGGAGATATCAGCGAAGACATAGAACCGTTTAACGTTCAATTAATTTTGTGTATTTAAAAGTGATCACTAAAATTAAAGCAGCGGCTGCGTTGGTAAGCGTTTCACTATCGTAGTGGTGGAGATTTAGTAGTTGGTTAACGAGCAACGAGGCAAGATATGTGCACGCATATTTTTTAGCTATCAACGCAAATAAACAACTGTCGCCTGCAATGTTTCTACCACGCTTGTGCAACGACTAAAAAGCGACAGATATGAATAATATAAGTGAAGTGAGAGCTAACAGTTATTTTATCGAAACAATTTCGTATATATGTGTTGTTTCCAGGTACATGAAATTAGTAATATAAATTTACTTTCAAAATATAATTTTTCTATATGTGAACAGCTTTCCTCACGATATGGGGGAATACAGAAAGGAAAGAAAAACAGGAAAGAGAAAGGGAAAGAGAAAATAAAACATGAGATACCAAAAGCGAAATTGCCTTAGCCGAAACTGGAACGATATACGAACCGAAGGCATGTTATCGATTAATTTTATCGTTATCGAAGAACACTTAGGCAAGTTACTTTAGGCCCGTTGTGATACCATGAAAGGACACCATTACTTTCCATCACGAACCATTTTGAGGACTGGCTATTTTCAAGAAAGGGCGATATCAGTTGAAGCTGCCTTGTGCCACTTAGTGCCGGGCAATTGCAAATGAGGTGAACCACAATTTCCTCCTCTTAATCTTAAGCCTATCTCTATGAGTGTGCCCAATTAGTACTCCTACAAGTGTGGAAGTTTAATCCCTACTTAAAGTGTAAACGTGACGCGATCTTTAAGAATCTCCTATTCGCCAGTTTTCATTCGATGTCCGACACCCAGAAGTTTGTAGCCATCCTTCGGCTTAAGGTGGATATGCTCGGTTCGCATTAGCTTGAATGTGGCAAAGATCATAAGCACTTTGGTCATGAAGAACCTGCCTGGTCGTATCCGGTCTGGCGAGTTCGTCTGTAATGCATTTTTTCTCAATATTCCTGTGCGCGGAAACAAATGCGAGGTATTCACGCTTCTTTCGGGTCATATTACGAAGATATCAGCGAGAGTTTAGTGTTAGTTAAAAATTACATGAGTAAAGTAAATTACATGAAAAAAGATTTCGTTGCCGATATAATTTGTCCCTATCCTAACTGCGGCTTCCATGATATCTGATGCTTCTGCCTGGAAGACATTACAGTGATCGTCTAGTCTGCAGGATAATTGGACGGAAAGATGCCTTGAATAGGGTCCACTTTCAACTATGCCGTTTAGCTTAGAATCATCGATGTATATGGAAATGCTGCATTTTGGTTGTTCAACAACTCCTGGTAACCCTACGAACTCATTGAGGCGATTTAATCGCCACTACTTCGCGCGGGTATTTCTCTGCGCCCCCTTTGCTATAGAGGTCCAATCCGGTCGATTCCGACAAATGTCAAATCCCCCATCAAAAAATGCCTGCTTACCAAATTTCATCAAGATATCTTAAAAATTGAGGGACTAGTTTGCGTTCAAACGAACGGACAGACGGACGGACGGACATGGCTAAATCAACTCAGCTCGTCCCTTGATCATTTTGGTATACTTATTGGTGGGTCTAACGGAAACATATCCACAAAAAATGATTTGGAGCCTTGAAAATGAAAAAAATCGATTTCGACAAAAACAAGTCCCAAAAACAAAAAACAATTTTTTTTTTTTTAAACTGTTTTTAACTGTTAATTTTAAGTGGGATAGGAACTATGAGACAAGTTCGTTTTCAGCGGCAACACTTGCACGATTCTAAAAAAACCCTTAAAAAAAATGGCGAAAAAATAAATTTTTTCACCAAAACACTCCTCAAAACCCAAAAAATTATGTTATTATGATATTGGCAAAGTTTTTAGCGGACAGTTTTGAGTCGAAGAGGGTATCCATGCAAATTTTAAAATCAAATGAAAATTTTTTAAGTAGGTCATGAAAAAAACCTTAAAAATCAAAAAAAAAAAAAGTCAAAAAACTCAAATTTTGCAGGCTCGAGACAAATTTTTTTGGGTATGCTTAGTGGAACTTTTTTTCCTGAGCCCAAAACCTATCGAAAAATCGATGGCGCGATATGGGTAAACTTTCGTCCATGCAAATCAACCCAGCTTAATCACACACAGATACAACAGCTACCTTTCACATACATATTCTTATCCCCCTAAAAATTATCCGCATTCTTTAATGCTCCAAGAAAACAAATGTATCAAATTTGAACTTAAAATAATTTCCGTGAAATATAATATGTATTTTTACTTTATGGGTTGCTAACTGGCAGTATCTACTAATAAATACACACATAGGACTATATACATACATCAAGTAAAGCCATAAGTACGGTTCTACTATATACAAACATACTTACACTATTCATATACGCAGCAGATACACTCTTATACCTGAAAACTTTAACGAGCTCTACATGTTAAGCCTCATACAAATTGGAGTACCTTTTAATCTCTTTGAGTTTTTTGATTAAGTTACCAACAAAGCATAACATTAGTAAATCTCTAAATATGTACATACATACATACATACAAATATACTGGCGTATGAGTTTGCAGAAAATTTTGCTGCATCAGCAAGTTTCCAAACTTACTTAAGATATAATTCAAAATTATCTATACAAGTACGGTCTCAATAAGGAATGCATGATGTGGTAGAATTTTGTAAGTGTCGGAAATTTTAAAGTGGGTCCATCAGATAAGAGTTTTGTGGATATGCTATCAAAATAACATGTGTGTATTGACGAACTTACACACACACACAAGAAGGTACTTATGTGTATTTTAAATAATAATAATAGGGTAAAAGCTCTCGCAATTGATTAGAGAAAACATTTTATATTACTTTTTAATGATTAAGTTGAACTTGTATGCAAAATATATGCGCTGTTGTTTTTGAAAATGGTGCAAGTTCAGTTTGCAGGTATCCTCTTTTTCGACAAAAAAAAGGTACGAAATACTTGTGATATTCTATGTGTAAATATACAGACTGAAATCAAGAAACTAATATTTTCAAATTAAATATAGCTCGCCCTTCCCCCTTGGGCTACCAAAACGGAGCTTACTTTGCCAGAAATAAATAGTTCAGCGCCTTTTGAGAAGAGCTTCGCCGGCTTCTTAAGGATAACAAGCGATACTGACAAGTTATTCGTTTAGTATCGGTTTATTATTGATAGAGAACTATTGTCCTCAAGCTTTTGATTTGATATCGGTTTGTCATATTTTTCTTATAGGAATGCTCCCCACACACTACACATGTGTCATCAATTTCATGTTCAAGTTTTATCGGTATCGGTTTCATAAAATTACGTTAAAAATTTGGTAAGACATCTAAAACTTTACGCGAACATATCGATACATTTTATCTAAATTTTCGATAAATCGATAAATCGATAAGAAATCTATAAGTCTCCAAAAAAAAACTGATATCCTTTTAATAACATATCGATCCTAGAAGTAATCGATAAAATTTGACAACAAATCGCTAACAAACTGACTAGTCGATTAAAAATAGATTAGTTTTGATTTAACATTAATTTGGTTTATTTTATTTTTTTCCATTTTATTTTTTAATAAAATAATAAAGAAAATTCATTCAATTTAATTTTATTTCATTTTATAATTTTTTATTTCATTTATCTTAATTTTGTTTTATTAAATTTTTTAAAATTAATTTTTTTTTTTTTTTATTTAATTCAATTATTTTTTTTATTATTATTTTTTTTAAATTTAATTTTATTTGACTTTTGTTTTAATTTTAAAAAATTTCATTTTACTTTAATTTATTTTATTCTTTTTTTATTTTATTTAATTCTAGTTATTTACAATTTATTTTATTTTATTTTATTTAATTTATTTTATTTATTTATTTTATTTTTTCATTTTATTTTATTTTACTATACTCAGCTGAGCAGAGCTCACAGAGTATATTAACTTTGTTTGCATAACGGTAATCCGTAACGGCATAAACTAAGTCGAACAAAGATTTACCAATCCTTGTGAAATTTGGTAGGGGCATAGCTTCTATGACGATAACTGTTTTCTGTGAAAATTGGCAAAATCGGTTGAAGCCACGCCCAGTTTTTATACACAGTTGACCGTCTGTCCTTCCGCTCGGCTGTTAACACGATAACTTGGCCAAAAATTCGATATATCTTTACTAAACTTATATTTTTGTACTACCGACTGTTTTCTTTATTTATTGTAAATTTGTTTTTTGGTTTCGGGTTTACAGTCCAATGAATCAGAAAAACGCCTTTTTTATTTTCTCGCCAACGTTTCGACCTTTTATTTTGGTCTTCTTCAGGGCTCAAAATTACTGCGTTCTTCCTTGTCCAGTTGTTTTGTATAGATGTTTTGTTTTCTGCATTGTGCAGAAATGGTCATATATAATATTTTAAATTATAGGACTTAATTATAAATTTGAATAAAATTTAAAAGAAATAAGTAATAAAATGAACACAATGTAAATTCAAACAACAAACTATAAAATAAGTAATAAAATGAACACAATGTAAATTCAAACAACAAACTATAAAATACGTATATATATAGTTTGTTGTTTGAATTTACATTGTGTTCATTTTATTACTTATTTCTTTTAAATTTTATTCAAATTTATAATTAAGTCCTATAATTTAAAATCTTATAGATGACCATTTCTGCACAATGCAGAAAACAAAACATCTATACAAAACAACTGGACAAGGAAGAACGCAGTAATTTTGAGCCCTGAAGAAGACCAAAATAAAAGGTCGAAACGTTGGCGAGAAAATAAAAAAGGCGTTTTTCTGATTCATTGGACTGTAAACCCGAAACCAAAAAACAAATTTACTAAACTTAGTTCACGTACTTATCTGAACTCACTTTATCTTTGTATAAAAAATGGCCGAAATCCGACTATGACCACGCCCACTTTTTCGGTATCGAAAATTACGAAAAATGAAAAAAATGCCATAATTCTATACCAAATATGAAAAGAGAGATGAAACATGGTAATTGGATTGGTTTATTGACGCAAAATATAACTCTGGAAAAAACTTTGTAAAATGGATGTGACACCTTCCATATTATGTAGAAGAAAATGAAAAAGTTCTGCAGGGCGAAATCAAAAGCCCTTGGAATCTTGGAAGGAATACTATTCGTGGTATTACATATATAAATAAATTAGCGGTACCAGACAGATGATGTTCTGGGTCACCCTGGTCCACCTTTATGGCGATATCTCGAAAAGGCGTCCACCTATAACACTAAGGCCCACTACGTTTTAAAAAATTATTAACACGTTTCATTTGATACCCACATCGTACAAACGCATTCTAGTCACCCCTGGTCCACCTTTATGGCGATATCCCGAAATGGCGTCGACCTATAGAACTAAGGCACATTCCCTTTTAAAATACTCATTAACACTTTTCATTTGATATCCATATCGTACAAACACATTCTAGAGTCACCCCTGGTCCAGCTTTATGGCGATATCTCGAAGAGGCGTCCACCTGTAAAACTAAGGCCCACTCCCTTTTTAAAATACTCATTAATACCTTCCATTTGAAACACAAGCCATACAAACACATTTCAGGGTTACCCTAGATTCATTTTGCTAAATGGTGATTTTCCCTTATTTTGTCTCCAAAGCTCTCAGCTGAGTATGTAATGTTCGTTTATACCCGAACTTAGCCTTCCTTACTTGTTATATATAATTTTATTTTATTTCATTTTATAATAAAACAATAAAATAATTTCACTCAATTTAGTTTTATAAAATTTTTTATTTGATTTACTTTAATTTTATTTTATTCTTTTTTTATTTACTTGTATTTTGTTTTATTTAGTTTAATTTATTTCATTTCATTTAATTTCATTTTATTTTATTTTATTTTATTTTACTTTACTTTATTTTATTTAATTTTGTTTAACTTTATTTAATTTTATCTTATTTTATGTTATTTTATTTTCTTATTTAGTCTCATTTTACTTTATTTTAATTTTTTTTCTTTGTTTGTCCTTTATTATTTCATATAATTTTAAACAAATAATATACAAAGATGTAACAATCAACCAAAACCTAAATAAGAAAATATCAGCCACCTTAAATGTGCTTTGTTTTTGTAAACCTTCTGTGTATCAGTAATAAAAATCATGCATTTGCTCATGTGTGCAATTATATTTTTGGCTCATTTTTTCAATAAAACAATAGTGTTTACTCTGTTCGAACACATGCATGCACAAAAACTGTGTATATGCTCAGAAACTTTAATTTATGTTTAGGTAAGATGTTGTCTTGATTCGATATGTGATTGCGCTCCTATCAACTCTACCACATGCATTGCTCTAGCAAGAGTGCAATGTCTACTCTTACACTTACATTCTATATCAGTCCATTCATTGTACCAATACCACACACTACACTTGCAGTTACATTCTATATACATCACCCATATGGCACACGACTAACAACGACTACTTTTACATTCAGGACTCCCAAATACCATGAACAAAGATGTTTCACATAAAAAAATAAAAACTTGAGAAATTTTGAGTCTGAAATATGTGGACTGCTATTTCTGCTAATTCAATCCCTGAAATAATATACATATATACTAGAAGACCCGGTAGACGTTGTCCTGCCCTAAATTGGGCCAATCTGCCTACATTACATACGTCTGAATCTGCCCTCCCCTCTCTTCACTTTTTCCTAATCCTTTTATTCACTCCTCCCTCCGTCTTTTTCGCTTCATCTATCTCCATCTTCATCTCTTTCTCAATCTCCTTCTCCCCTTTCTCGTTTCTCTTCTCTTAATTTCTTCTCATTCTTCTGCATCCCTTATTGCCTGTCCCAGAAGGTGGTGTGTATTTTATTACAGTCCCAGTCCTAGTCCTAATCCCAGTCCCAGTCCGTCTCTGGATAATATATTACTCTGTATTTAGTGCACTCATCAACAGCTTTCATTTGATATCCATATTGTATAAACACTGTCTAGGCATACACTGGCCCAGGTTTTGGCCTATATCTCGAGACTCTAGTCCCCAGGGGTATGAAAATTACCCTCTACTAAAGCACTCATCAACAGCTTTCATTTTATATCCATATTCTATAAGCACACTCTAGGGGTACCGGGGTCCACGTTTTGGCCTATATCTCGAGACCCTAGTCACCCAGTCACCTATCCTATATTTCAAGTTAGATAAAACTACAAACGGGGTGCAAAACAAATTCAAAATCGGTTCAGTAGTTTAGGAGTACATTGGCCTCAATTATGTGACACGTGTTTTTTTATATATTAAGATGTTTGACTTGAATATGCGAGTGAAATAACTTTTTCAATATGATTCTTTTTTATTTTACATAAACAAGGAGCGAAATTTGAAAAAAAAAAAAATGCAATAAATTAATTGCTAAGTTATAATTATCTAATAGTAACTTTCCTTATATATCGACAACGCTTTAGAAATTATGAGTGGAATTTGGTGTTAAGAGCGTTATGTTATTGTTAAATACTTTCCTATTCAGTCAGTTATGCTATCAGTTGAAATCAATGTACCGTTATTCAAGTAGACGACACATTCAAGTGCTTTCGATGCCACAACTTGTGATCTCTTCATCAAACCAGATTTACATACACACATACATATGCACTTATATATCACTTGTACACGAAGATTTGCCGCTTATGTAAAACAACAACATACAGTGATTTAAAATTTTATTCTGGTGAAGATTTTGCTTTATTGTAACACGTAGTGGCTTGCCTATATTCAAGAACTGAACATTTTTTCCACTCTCTTTACTATTATCTTCTAGTTTACATTTTGTTGTCTTCTTATACTTGTCCATCCCCTATTCCATTAATCTCGCTCTCATTCCGACTTCCACTCCACTCCCACTCCCTCTACAACTCTCACTCCTACTCCCATCCCCTTTCCCAGTCCTACTCCTACTTCTAGTACTACTCCCACCTCCACTCACTACTATTCTCGTTCCCACTCCCACTATCACTCCTGTTTCCATTACAAACCCCGTCCCCACTCCCCCAACCAATTACACTCCCATTCGCGTTCCGAATCCCATTCCCATTCCCACCCCAATCCAACTCGCCCTCACAGTCCCACTCCCGTTACCATTCTCATTCCTACACCAATGCCAAATCTCATTTCACTACTACGCAGTTTGCGGGGTCAGCTAGTTCCTAAGGTGGAAAACGATTTATATTCCCTTGGTGTGACAAATTGCCGCCAGTTAACCCAGCGAAGAAGCGACTGTCGCCCTTTGTTGAATAGCCATAATCATTTAAACGGTTAAGCGCTAATTAAGTAAGTAAGTGAGAGGTGGTACTAGTTCTAATTCTGTCCCGTCACAGTGCTTTCAACCGACACTTTTAACATCGTAATGTCCAACGAAGTGACAATTGTTGCCCTTTGCAGACCTCTCGAATGCGTACTTAACTGGTTTTGTCGTAGGTGGTTTTAAAAGAGTCGCTGCTTTTGAATAATTAAATCATATTCCTATATCGCCATACAGTGTGGATAACCTTTGCTGGTCCTTTAACAATCTGCGGTGTCTCTAATCGAGGTTTGATTACTCATAGTTAAAGTCGAATGTCTGATAAGCTCCTGAATCCACTTCTCGACAATGTTTGACTTATTATATTGTGACAGATATTGGCGTGAATTAGGCAAGAACTCTAACTTTGACCGCAAGTATGTAACACCGTTACGAACTTCAGCCTTAGTTTTACATCTTTCATCATTTTATGCAATTTTTCAAATACAAAGACTAAAAACTCTAAAAGAAGAAACTCGTAGACACATCTGTGTTGAAAAACAAAACTTGAGTAGTTTGTTATCTTAAAATTAAAATTTTCAAGCATTTGTTGTTGCAAATCTGAAAATCAAAAATTTGTTTGGTTAAAAATTGAATGCGCACACTCATTTTCAGAAAAACCGGTACAATCTAAATTTAGAACGATTTTGGTTTATCATCCTTATCATTATTTGGCACCTAAACGCCTAAGCGATGTTGGTTGTTTCGTAACAAGTAACGTTAGCTATCCCAATTTCCCAACAATTGACGCCAATAGAGAGCACCTAGGGAGGTAAAGTCTTCCTCCACCTGCCTCTTCTATCTCAGTGGGTGTTTCTTCTTCCTCTGCTCTCAAACTGCGGTGACGAGTGAAATACTTTTTTGGCCGGAGCGTCTTCGTCCATTCGCATAATATGACCTAGCCAACGAATCCTTTGGGTTTTTATCCGCTGCGCTATCGTCATATCTGCGTAAAACTCATACAGCTCATCATTGTACCTCCTTCGCTACTCGCCGTTGGCAGCACGGACAGGACAATTAATCTTTGTTTGCCATTGGTATGATAAAAAAGAAACCAAATATAAGTGTAGCAAAAAAATTTTGTTTATTGAAAAGTGTATTCAATATTCAATTTGTAGTCACTGTAGGTTTGTTATATAATTTAAGTATCCATAACGCATTGATTATTCTCGTGAAGTGCACCATTGCAGATGCGTCAACGTTTTCAACCGCAACTCATAATGACACCTTTCTTACGATATAAATATTTATAAAGTAAGTGATGCTTCACTCACACTCTCTCTAGTTCTGGGTAACGGCTTTAACCAACCAATCAGTAAACCTGCCAACAAACACGGCTGTCAGTCAATCAATCATTCAACGTACCTTCTAACGAAGCGCCTGCCACACAAATATCCCCACAACAACTCAACCCAACCCATCTTCACTTTGCTAAGAGTATTCATGCAATTTTCATTTTGAATAGCTGTTCAAGAGTTTTCGAGTTGATTTACGTGGAAATCCATCAATTCATTAAAATATTAAAATAACCAGCTTTGATTTTCGTACAAACACAGAGACTTATATATAAGGATGTATAAAACATTTATTTATGTGCATATGTTAACAAAAATACGGGTATAGAATGTGAATGTTTATGGTGCATTGACTGTTAGATAGATTTATAGAAGCGTTAATAATATTAAAAGTGATGGGTGGATGAGGAGCGCAAATGAATTGCGATGTGGTGTTATTGCTGTAATCGTTTTATTATTCGACACTCGTAATTTAAAAATTAATTTGTAAGTAATTTGCTTTACACCTTTATTTATAGCTACGCTCATTTGATTATTATATTAATGCGGCATATGTATGTATGTATTAGAGATCTACGCCGATCACTTTATCGGCGGCGGCGGCGTGGGCGGCGCACCGGCGTACGCCGGTGTTCTTACTTTAAAAGGCTTGATTTTTCTATTTAAAAAAATAGTATTTAGGAAAGGTTTTGTTTGTATGTATTTAAAGAAATCAACGTGTTGGCGATTTCGGAAAGATCCGGTGTTTTTGCCTCGAGATCTCGCAGACCCTTCAAAAATTTTCAGGAGCAGCTCCTTGCGGAGGGATTGTCCCTCGTTCACTTACTCCAGAGAGGCTTCGAACCTAACGCCCGATCTTTGGAATTGGTACTGCTGCGTCTGCTGAAAAGAAATAGAGATACATAAAATAGCTACACTTTTGTCTGCATATCCCATGCAAAGCGTAGTTTCACCTACGGTTAACATTCACGCACTAAGGCGACTTACGGTTGCTATTAATGGTCTATTAATACTCATGACTCTCGTGGCACAGGGCGCCTCCAGTTTTTTCGGCTGTTTTCAAGAGCTACAATCCCCGATGTACGAACAGTAGCAATCCCGACCACCAGTCGCTACTACGCCTCCTGACCCTCACACCATATGCCAGCACAGAAGCTATTGGCCTGCATCTTGGAACTCATACCTTCGTCGACGTCATTTTCCCAGAAGCTCTAGGTGTAGCTCCGAAGACTTTCCAACCGATGTTTTTGTCGCGCTATGCTGCCGAGCTATACCAGAGAAACACCTTGAAACGTTAGGGAGTGATTATTCGGCTAAGGATGCCGTCATTGCGTAATGGGTGAAAAACGTAGTCCTCGGCGCATCTATATAATTAAAATTTTACAAGGATCCTGCATAACATTTTTAAAATGCAGACCAAAGTTTGCAGATGCTTGTTTTCAAAACATTGATTTCAATAGTCTTCGTTAAATAAATAGATATTTTAGAATAAAAGTCGACCGATTTTAAGTTGAAAGATATTTACTGCTGTTTTCCGGCCTTATGATATAAGGGCTCATTATGGATGATCGTGCAGCTTCAGTTTTCAGACTAGTTCAACTGTCCACTACGTTAGGGTAGTAGCACACACGGTCATTATTTTGACTGTCTTGGGAAAGCTTTGGTTTCACCACTTTGAGTGTTCTTGCGAAGGACAAAGCCTCACTCGGTAAATACATATATGTGCCTACGTATTCACATTTGTAAAAGCAGATTTGTCAATGAGATGCACTCCAAGGGACTAGTTTTGAATAGTGCGGCCACCTTTATGTCAAACCGGGCGACGTGGGTGTTGAAGGATGTAGTGTGAAAATTAAAATTAACTTTTCAGACGCTATTGTGTAGTTTCGCAAATAAATAGCAGATTTTTGAATGTAAGCCCAAATGATTTTTCAAAACCTTCTCATACGTACATATATTCCCAACTTAAGTATGAGGTAAGAATCATCTCAAAGGAGTGTTTATACCCCTAGAACCTACTAAAAGATTTTGCATCACTGATTTGACTTATTTTTTCAGCCAGTCGTAATATAAATTTTTTTAAAAATTCGGCACATTTTTTGCTTTTTTTTTAACAACTTGAGGACAATTTGAAATCAATTTGAAACACGCCTTGGGTAATTTTATTTGAATTCATTGTTCAATATTTTTTGGAAAAAATATGCAAAGTGAGCACATGAATTTATTTTATAACTTTTCTTTTGGCGGCCACCGTGGTGTAGCGTGCTCCGCCTACCACACCGGATGCCCTGGGATCAAACCCCGGGCAAAGCAACATCAAAAATTTTAGAAATACGGTTTTTCAATTAGAAGAAAATTTTTCTAAGTGGGGTCGCCCCTCGGCAGTGTTTGGCTAGCGCTCCGGGTGTATTTCTGCCATGAAAAGCTCTCAGTGAAAACTCATCTGCCTTGTAGATGCCGTTCGGAGTCGGCATAAAATCATGTAGGTCCCGTCCGGCCAATTTGTAGGGAAAATCAAGAGGAGCACGACGCAAATTGGAAGAGAAGCTCGGCCTTAGATCTCTTCGGAGGTTACCGTGCCTTACATTTATTATTTTTTTCTCTTTTGGTATTTTGTTTTAATAACCTGGTGAATTGGGTGATGCAAAGTCGGTGTTAAGCTGACATCGAAAACGCATGTAATAACTTTTGAACAATTAGAAAGAGTTAAATTTCGCAATTAGTTTCTTATAACTGGCAGTGATGCGCATCCGTTGATACCACTTTCGACCATATCCGACCAATTTTCGACATGAACTTTAAATGGTCTAAATAGTTTTAGACGAGTAGAAAATATAGTAACGCGCGGCGGCGTGCGAAAAACGACCCTAATTGGCGGCGGCGGCGGCGTTTATCGGTTATGTATATGTGGAGTGGAAAAGCTTGATGCCTACATGCCCTCCCCTATACATTTCCTCCACATTTAGAAGAAAATAAGGGGAAAAACCAACTCAAACTGTATTGGCAATTGCTCTTCAATGCAAATGCAATTTATGTTTTGATGGCGCTGATAATGATGCCTTTTGTTATTGTTGTTGTGTCTGCTTATCCTACATCATTATCTAACAAAAAAAAAATGTGGAGTTCGTCAAAATGATGATGATGACATTTTCAAGTATTTAAATTTGTTTTGCATTATTCTATTTCTAATTTCAATTCGGTAATAAGCGTGGATGATTTTAATGTGAATGTGTGTGTTTTCAAAAGAGGTGTCAAAAAATTATGTAAATTTATAATGAATTATGGGGCATTGATTAAAGTGAGAATATTGAGAAATTCACACAAACCTATTTACAAATATATATCAAATACCCTGAATGTGTCCATGATGTTACCAGGAGTTTTTTTAACTACCAAACTGCAAACCCCTATCAAAAACCAGCCACTTGCTGCTTATAGATCTGATAACTGTAACATTCTTAAAAGCTGGCGGTATAGTCTGGCGATCGCAGGGCACCAACACAACAAGATCGTTTCCTCCTCCAACTTGCACTTTCTACATCTGTTATAACTGAACAAGCCTAATTTAAAGCCATGTGACCCCAAAAGCCTGAGTAAGAATACACTTCATTAGCGTACAAAACCTATTTTTAACACGCTTATATTAGATTGACTTGTATGTATGCTTGTTTGTAACTCTCTAGGTTAGGCGCGCAAAGAAGAGTTAGACCCATCTAGCGGCAGGTATTGAAGGCTCTCGGCAGTGGTTAAATAACTCGCTACAAAACGAGAGTTGTGCTTAAGAGTGGAGACACGAACTTTTGTGCTACGGTGCTATGAACAATAAATATTTAAGTGGATTGTAGATACTAAAACTAAATATTTAAATGCGTGTTTTTAAGTTTTTTTAAACAATATTTATTATTAATGGTGGGAGTAACATTTTTAATCTAAGATTGTAAGACTTGCATAATGAAACCACGCTTTGCAAATTAATTTTCAGGAAAACCGGTATAATCTAAATTTTAACCGATTTTATTTTAATGTTTTTTGGCCTTGGCATGTAAAAAAATAACATCGACCGACCGCTGTTTCATTTTAATCATTCTCACATGCCCTAGGATCTAATATAGATGTATATTGCGCCCTATTCCAATTATTTCCACTGATTTATTACACTCTAACACAATTTTAGATGTTGTGCTATGCGAGACTATTCTCATAATTTCTGCTTGGCTGTCGGTATAAAAGTTGACGCGGCTGCAGTTTGAGCTATTTTCGTCCAGTGTTTCTACTGTTTTGGTTACGACTATTTCTTCCGGGTTAAAAAACACTCCAATGATATGACAGCTTGTAGGATCTTTTTATTTCCGGATCAGCATAGTATGATGCAGAATTTACTCCTTCCATTACAGCAGACATCGGCAAAATGAAAATGCAGATGTGTTAGTAAGAGTCGCACAAATCACTTAATGCATCGTTTTGTGTTGTTCATTCGCTTATTAGAAAGCAAGAAGCGAAGATCGTTTGTGAAAAATGGTCGGCAAATAGTGAAACATGGTCAACATTGCGAGCGACGTACACAATAGATGTTGCTGCACCAAATTCTCAGCGACTACTAAACTAAAGAGAATAAGAATACGTGTGAATTGAGTGTGCACAATTGTGACACTATTTGCCGACGTCTGCATTACAGTGAAGCCATTAGTGTAGACGTGTATCGCAACGTCTGCCTTTGGAACACCATTGCATTTTCCATCCACCTCTATTGTTACTCTAAGAACCCTTTCTAACAAGATAATCCGCCTTTTCAGTATTTGATAAGCTATACTACTACCTTGACCGTTTAATTTGCGCTCAAGCTGGTATTACGTACAGAATGGCAGGCAATGCTGCTGCCAGGGTAGTTTTGCGGGCACCGGTTTTGCAAGTCTCTGACAATCTGCGGTTATTAGTTTATGAACTTTTTTGTGTAACGGACCACAAAAAAATGACCCCACATCAAATTATGTTGCTGAAGATTGCCATAAATACCCAATGAGGAGTTAGGCCGATAAGCTCCACGTGCATCTCAGCATCTTCTTGCATGCCAACAGCGCAGCGGGTACCTTTTTGCTCTCTCCTTCACATGGATATTCCACGACAAGTTACTTTCTAGTATAGCTCCTAGAAATTGTGTGCTGTCCTTTTTTTAAAGGGTACTCTTCCAGCTTAGGTCTCGCCCTATACGGTACCCTATATTTTCTGGTTAATGACACTAAATAACCTGTCGTAAAAGGCGACTAAAATACTAAATTGATTCAAGGGGTTGTGTAGCGCAAACCTCCCAAGGGGTTGTCAGCGCAATATATAACTTCTCCAACCCGATTGTCAACCTCACCTATACGTGGCGAATCCTGTTTCGTTAATAGCCTAAGCTCTGGCGACCCCAAATTCCTCATGGAATTAGGAGGTGTGGAGGGCGGAATGGCCTAGAAAGTTTGATGTGGTCATATAAATCGTTCCCGAGATGGTGGGGCTAGAACCTTAATGGTGCTGTGTTACCGGAACGTACCGGATATATATCCGGAAAAGGGCCACCAATATCGATAACACTCCCCTTTGGGGGTGGTGTATTTATATTTACTACAACAACAACAACAACAGATCGGGGTCTCCACGGCATATATGTGCATTCCGAACCACCTGATTCATTAAAGAGCTGATTGTCGGTTCCCACTTATGATGACCGCAAGGGCATTGCCCTATGCCGTGAGATTGACTGCTGTTCTGTGAAACCGCACAAGAAATTGGATGATTGCTAATTTCAGGACATTGTTAAAAGCCCCTGAATTCTCTGAAAGAAAGCACAGGAACATATTTTCGGTATTACAAGGCTTTCGCTATATTCATGATCACCCTATGCAATGGAATATCGACTGACATCTAAAAATTTGCGGGACGGGTCCTACTTGTTTTATGCCAACTCCGAGATGAGTTTTCACTCAGGGCATTTCATGGCAGGAATACACTCGAAGTGCTAGCTTAACACTGCCGAGGGGCGACCCCGCTTAGAAACGTTTTCTTCTTATTGAAAAAACTTGGTTCTAAAATTTTGATGTTGCTTTGCCCGGGGAGTGAACCCAGGATCTTCGGTGTAGTAGGCGGAGTACGTTACCATCACACCACAGCGGCGAGTTGACTGTTACTCGTTGAAAATACCAGAAGTCGGAGGAAGGGATCGATGTAGTGCTACTTTTACGTGTGTGTTTTATTCTGCCACCTGAAGCTTATACTTCCTCATACTGGTTGCTATATCAAGGGTTTATCGCAGCAAAGTTCCTACTCTCCAGCTCTGTTTGGTCGACCATTGCTTCTAAGCGTTAGACAATTTTTAAAGCTGTGGGATGGATTTCTTACTCTCGCCGATCAGCACCACCGGACTCAATTCAAGCTTTTCATGGTCTTACTTTTTGGTTCTTGAAAAACGAACGACCAGTTCTTAAAACAACAACCTTGTGCTTGAACTAACACCATTTTCTTGAAAACCGAACGTTTGGTCTTAAAATATCAACAAATGTTCTAATAATGAAAACAATGTATAAACTAAGTTAATTAAAAAAAAACGGTACAATTCGTGCGCACTGCAATGTTAAATACAACATTTGGAACCAGCTATCAAGCAGTCGTAGTGGCCCAGCTGTTATGATGTTGCGGTTGCAATCGCGTGACGCGAGTTCCATCACAATCAAACTCTGAAATTTTTTAAAACAATTTTTTTAACTCTTATTTTTCGTTCAATTATTTTTCCAGATAATTCTCAAACTTGTTATGAAATGATTTAAGTATATATGCAGATTACATCTTCAAATAACAATAATTTCTCAATAAGAGAAACATATGCATAATATGCATTTTTTCTTTAAATTTTGGTCTTTCATAAAATTTTTTTTGTTATCAATCTTTTTTATTTATGACAAAAAAATGATTATTAATAAAAAATAAACGGGTACCTGTTGAAAAAAGACTTTCCCCTCCCGCAAAGATCAAGCACAAACCGTTCTTGAATTGAGAACGAAAAAAAAATCAACCACAAATCCTTCTCGAAGAGTGAGAACGAAAAATCTTATTTTAAGCACAAATAGTGCTTGAAATGAGCACCGAGGTTCACACATCAATACCAAACTGGTCACAAAATACGAACGGTGTGCTTGAAAAAATTGTTCTTAAAACAATCCCATCGGTGACGAGTTAAGAAAAGTCATACTTAACAGACTTTTGTCAACGAATGTTCTTAATTTATAACTTGTTTTGTTCGTTTTGGAACGATTTTTTCTCTGAGTGTAGCTGAGCAGTTTTAAATCTCGGCGCTTAAGAAGCCAAAGACTCGGTAATAAAAAAACTATAAATTATAAATAAAACATATATAAGAATTAGGATAACAAAAAAAAAAACACCAAAAAAAGTTTGTATGAATTAAAAAAACAAAATAAATAACAGGATTAGCCTGGTTTCATTGGGCCGCTTGAGGGCAGTGCGCTGCCACAACATCCGAGAAAAAAAAAACGCAAAAAAAAATATTTTTTTTTTTCAAAAAACTGTTATCGCCAACGCATTTACAACAGTTTTTTGAAAAACAAATATTTTTTGGGTTTTGGGGAGTGTTTTTGTCGAGAAATTTACCCTTTCGCCATTTTTTTTCGCAGGCTCAAAAATTATTTTTTTGGGTATGCGTAGTGCAACTTTTTTTCTTGAGTCCAAGTCCTATCGAAAAATCGATGGCGCGATATCGGTTAACTTTCGTCCAAACAAATCGACCCAGGTTAATACATACCATGTATGTATGTATGTATGTATGTATGTTTGTACATACATTGCACTAAAGTTAACTTTCTACTGAAATTACGCCTGAGCCATTACAAAATAACGGTATGCATAATTGGTTACTCAAGGGAGAATAACTCGAAGCACATTTGCATGACCTTTCACACTATTTGCAATGCAATTTAGCGCTCAGGTAATTTACATAATTAAAGGTAAAATACAACACGCTCAGCTAAAATGCATTCAATGTACATACTTACATATATTATACAATGAGTAGAAGTTATGTATGTATAAAGCTGTTCACTAGACTGGGTGAAAAAAATTGCATAATATTATCATAACTAACTTTAAAGCTTATAGTGGGAAGTAGAGCTCTGGATTTTCGAAAATTTTAGAGATTACTTATTTTAAATCTATTGCCAGAAGTTAGTGTTGAATTTTGAAAAATTATGCTAAGATGAGTGGACAAAAAGGTTCAAGATCGACCAATTCATTTCAAGGTAGGACGGGAAAATGCAGTGATTCAAGGTTTATACAATAAATGTTGAGAGGTGAGGCACTAAGTGAAAGTATTGGTTAGCACTGTACGGATATTGTTGTCATGTGGATATTCCCAAAACACAGGTAGAAATGGCTTCCTAAATCATTCGCTTAGCTGTTAAGATATTTTTTGTAATAAAATATTGTAGTCTACTTCATTCTTACCAACAAATTTTCTATGTGGAAGAGGGAAAGGTCGAGATAATGTTATTTAAAATCATTTTGGCCATTTCCAGCAACGCCTCTTTTTTTTAACCCCATGCAGAGCTGGCTATTAATTTCGGTTTTTTTCCTTTGTCTGTCAAGCCCGTTTTAATATGAGTGGGATAGCTCCTTAGCTTGGAAATCAAAAGGTTCTAGCTCTCGATTGCAATTTTAAAATATTTGAGAGATTAAGAAGAAATGCGTAAGTATCAAAAAGTTTTGCTTTGCTGTCCGTTCTTTAAAAACTTCGAAATGAAGAAGAATATAAACAAACAGAAACTTCCAATTATTATTTGGCAGCTTTTAAGAAAACACTTGAGTAGTTGAACACCGAACCAGTGTCGAGCTAATCGAACTGCTCGATACCAGGGTATCTAGTAAAAAGGACTATGAAAAAGTCACTATTAATTTTGTCATGGTTAAAAATACAGCGAAAATGGTTTTAAGATGCTTATATGAGATTCACTTTTATGTTTGCTTTTACAACAAATCTTAAAAAAAAATTTACGTACACGCACGGGTGCCCGTCTTTCGACGGTATGGATATGTTTGTATGTAGTTGGTTAGGTTTTCTTCGAATTTGATTAAATTTTAAGATGTAGTACGTCATTATTATGTCATGAAAAACTTTATAATTGTATTTACTGCCCCTTGAGCTCGAAAGTCGTTGTCACTCCGTATTGTATCCTTGACTGTCCGAAGTCGTTGTTTCTGCAGACGAAAAAATGGAAATTTTTATTCTTAAAATCGGATCTCAAATTTTTTGCCGTTCAAAAATGTGCGCCAGTCGTTTCTATGTTGGGCTAACAGGCGCCAATTGATAACACCAAGGTTAAATCTGTCCCTAACTCTACTCCATAGGGGCGCTCCGATAAGAATACCTTTTTTGTCAGAGCATTATCTTTCAATCGCATAATGTGACCTAAACAGCTAACCGCTGTGTCCTAATTCGCAGGACCATGTGGTGTATGCATAAATTACGTACAGCTTATCATATAATTTTCTCAGGTATTTGCAGTCGCCGACGTGAAGAGATACATAAGTTTTTCAAAGAACTTTTCTCTCAACACTCCGAGAGCCGCCTCATCTAACGTTGTTGTTGTTGTTGTAGCGATTAGGTTACTCCCCGAAGGCTTTGGGGAGTGATATCGATGTAATGGTCCTTTGTCGGATACAGATCCGATATGCTCCGGTAACAGCACCATTAAGGTGCTGGCCCGACCATCTAACGTTGTCGTGGTTCATAGTTCTGCACTTTATAACAGGACTCTTTGTTTGCCGATAAAGGACTTTACTTTTCAATTGCCTACTCAGTCGAAGTAGTATTCGTTGGCAGGAGTTTTTCTTCAAATAAACGAAGTCTTTTAATATTTCAAAATTATGGCTGTCAAGAGTGACCTGATTGCCAAGGCGCAAATGCGCTGACTCTTTGCTTAATGACAAAAGGTACTTTGGTTTGTCCTAACACTATAGTACCCATATTTTTCGCTTCTTTTTACAGCTGGGAGTAGGCAGAAGTTAAAGTACCAGTAATTTCATGCTCTTATAGAATATTGTTCCAGCGCGGTTACGTGCTGCATCCGTATCAAACCCCGTTTTCTTTTGATCGACTCGGAGAGATCCCTCCAAATTCTAACTGAGCTAGTGTTGTTGCTGAACCTCATTTTACAGCCCTATATACTACTTTTGCGGAGAAATCAAATTCAGACGTATCGGCTTATTGGCCTATTGGCAGCTCCTTTTAGTACTGCTGATGGCGGCTTTAAAATCGAGGAAGAGGTGATGTGAATCAATTCTTTTTACTCGTGTTTGGGGCATAGTGAAAATCTGGCCGATGGTAGACCTACCAGGTCTTAACATATTCGCGGTGGGATTCAATCTTTCTCTCAACGCGCTTGACAGGACCTTATAAACGATACTAAGAACGCTGATTCTGCGATAGTTGGCGTAGTTTATAGGTTCCCTTTCTTGTGGGCTGGACAAAGAATACTTAGATTACAATCAGCGGGCATGCGCTCGTTCGACCATATTTTGCATAGAAGTTGATGCATGCGCTTTACTTAAGTTTACAATTTTTAGGCGGCCTTTTTAAACTTTCTTATTTCATATGAAGATCAGCCTAGTCCACCGTTCGTGAATTTAGGAAAAATTCTAACTCATTCGTTTTTTGAGCCGTACTTATTAGTGCCTCACTCTTTTACTTTTTTTTGTTAATTTTAATTTTTCTATTTATTGCATTGGGAATGAGAAACCCTACGCGATCAAATTAAAACAACGGAATAAATTCTTATAATTCTGTGCTATACATACATACCTTTGTATGTGTTTGTGTATGAATTCAGTTTGTGTTAGTTTAAGGTTTTGTTAAGTTAATTAAATTAGGTTTACTATTTTATATTGTTTTTCTTAGTGCTAAATACTAACAAAGAAGAAATTGCATTAAAGTACAATAACCAGACAAGTTAGCTTACATTAACACAAACGCTTTTTTTTGTGTTTGTATGAGTATCTCGAATGACGCTATTTACCGTTTAAGCGCCACCGCGAATATGCGATGCACTGGACAATGTAGACCGTCGAATGGCCTGCCATTAACATAAAAATGAAAATAAAAAGTGAAAATAATGTGAGGATAGCAAAATTAACAACAACAGCAGAAAAACCAAGTAAGGAAGGTTAAGTTCGGGTGTAACCGAATATTACATACTCAGTTGAGAGCTATGGTGACAACATAAGGGAAAATAACCATGTAGGAAAATGAACCGAGGGAAACCCTGGAATGTGTTTGTATGACATGTGTATCAAATGAAAGGCATTAAAGAGTATTTTATGAGGGAGTGGGCCATAGTTCTATAGGTGGACGCCATTTAGGGATATAGCCATAAAGGTGGATCAGGGTTGACTCTAGAATGCGTTTGTACGATATGGGTATCAAATGAAAGGTATTAATGAGTATTTTAAAAGGGCGTGGACCTAAGTTCTATAGATGGACGCCTTTTCGAGATATCGCCGTAAAGATGGACCAGGGGTGACTCTAGAATGCGTTTGTACAATTTGGTATCAAATGAAAGGTGTTAATGAGCATTTTAAAAGGGAGTGGGCCTTCGTTCTATAGGTGGACGCCTTTTTGAGATACCACCATAAAGGTGGACCAGGGGTGACTCTAGAATGCGTTTGTACGATATGGGTATCAAATGAAAGGTGTTAATGAGCATTTTAAAAGGGAGTGGGCCTTCGTTTTATAGGTTTTCGCCTTTTCGAGATATCGCCATAAAGGTGGACCAGGGGTGACTTTAGAATTCGTTTGTGCAATATGGGTATCAAACGAAAGGAGTTAATGAGTATTTTAAGAGGGAGTGGGCCTTAGTTCTATAGGTGGACGCCTTTTCGAGATATCGCCATAAAGATGGACCAGGTGTGACTCTAGAATGCGTTTGTACGATATGGGTATCAAATGAAAGGTGTTAATGAGTATTTTAAAAGGGAGTAATCCTTAGTTCCATAGGTGGACGCCGTTTCGAGATATCGCCATAAAGGTGGGCCAGGGGTGACTCTAGAATTCGTTTGTGCAATATGGGTATCAAACGAAAGGAGTTAATGAGTATTTTAAGAGGGAGTGGGCCTTTCTGGACCAGGGGTGACTCTAGACTTTGTTTGTACGATATGGGTATCAAATGAAAGGTGTTAATGAGTATTTTTAAAAGGGAGTGGGCCTTCGTTCTATAGGTGTTCTCCTTTTCGAAATATCGCCATAAAGGTGGACCAGGGGTGACTCTAGAATGAGTTTGTACGATATGGGTATCAAATTAAAGGTATTAATGAGAGTTTTAAAAGGGAGTGGTGGTAGTTGTATATGTGAAGGCGTTTTCCAGATATCGACCAAAATGTGGACCAGGGTGACCCAGAACATCATCTGTTGGATACCGCTAATTTATTTATATATGTAATACCTGCCAAGATTTTAAGGGTTTTTTATTTCGCCCTGCAGAACTTTTTCATTTTCTTCTACTTAATATGGTAGGTGTCACAACCATTTTATAAAGTTTTTTCTAAAGTTATATTTCGCGTCAATAAAGCAATCCAATTACCTTACCATACTTCATCCCATTTTTCGTATTTGGTATTGAATTATGGTATTTTTTTCATTTTTCGTAATTTTCGATATCGAAAAAGTGGGCGTGGTCATAGTCGGATTTCGTTCATTTTTCATGCCAAGATAAAGTGAGTTCAGATAAGTACGTGAACTGAGTTTAGTAAAGATATATCGATTTTTGCTCAAGTTATCGTGTTAACGGCCATGCGGAAGGACAGACGGACGACTGTGTATAAAAACTGGGCGTGACATCAACCGATTTCGCCCATTTTCACAGAAAACAGTTAGCGCCATAAAATCTATGCCCCTACCAAATTTCAAAAGGATTGGTTAATTTTTGTTCGACTTATGGCGTTAAAAGTATCCTAGACAAATTAAATGAAAAAGGGCGGAGCCACGCCCATTTTGAAATTTTCTTTTATTTTTGTATTTTGTTGCACCATGTCATTACTGGAGTTGAATCTTGACATAATTTACTTATATACTGTAAAGATATTAAATTTTTTGTTAAAATTTTACTTTAAAAAAATTTTTTTTTTAAAAGTGGGCGTGGTCCTTCTCCGATTTTGCTAATTTTTATTAAGCGTACATATAGTAATAAGAGTAACGTTCCTGCCAAATTTCATCATGATATCTTCAACGACTGCCAAATTACAGCTTGCAAATTTTTAAATTACCTTCTTTTAAAAGTGGGCGGTGCCACGCCCATTGTCCAAGATTTTACTAATTTTCTATTTTGCGTCATAAGTTCAACTCATCTACAAAGTTTCGTCGCTTTATCGGTCTTTTGTAATGAATTATCGCACTTTTTCGGTTTTTCGAAAATTTCGATATCGAAAAAGTGGCCGTGGATATAGTCCGATATCGTTCATCTTAAATAGCGATCTGAGATGAGTGCTCAGGCACCTACATACCAAATTTCATCAAGATACCTCAAAATTTACTCAAGTTATCGTGTTAAGGGACGGACGGACGGACGGACGGACGGACATGGCTCAATCAAATTTTTTTTTCGATCCTGATTATTTTGATATATGGAAGTCTATATCTATCTCGATTCCTTTATATATGTACAACCAACCGTTATCCAATCAAACTTAATATACTCTGTGAGCTCTGCTCAACTGAGTATAAAAACAATGAGCGTAATCACCAGCCAATGCAATAAAACGAATGACTAAATGGAAGCAAATGTACAAACTGCATACGGAAATGTTGTTTTCTGCACAATTATATAACAAACATACGTTTGCGTTTTTGGAGTAAAATCTGCCAAGCCCTAGGTGGTCAAATGGATAAAAAATTTGTTAGCTGTAGTAAGGACATAAAAATAAGACGAAAAAAAAAAAAGGGATAGAAGTAGTGCACTAAAACTAATACATCCACAGTTGGTGCTTGTTCATGAGTAGTTATGCACATTGACCAAGACACTGACTCTTAATGCTTCACTGCAAAAACGCTAATAAAGTGAAAATGACAAATAATGGTTGAAATTCATGGCTGACATTTCTCTAACGAAGCTTGACGATTATCATAAAATTTAATGTTTTTTCGTAGCAAACACCGTGGAGCGAAACAATATAAAATTAAATCTGTTATAAACCATAGAACTAGAAAACCGCATTGCTTTGCTAAAATAATTTCTGAAAAATTATACTGAAATAGTGTTTTCTAAGTGAAACAGCGAGAAATAATGAAAACCTGCCAAACATTTAAGCTTGTTTAAGAAGCGTAGCAAGCGCTTTAGAAAGTAGGAAGAAAGACCCCTAAACTTATAAAAGCGCCAAGTTCAGAACAAAAAGGGAAAGGGATGATTGATTGAAAACTAACCAATTCGAACATCAATAAAATTCTAAGTTTTCTCAAATTTATTTTTATTGATATTGTAAATAAATGCTTCACAACAACAACAACAAAGCAAGCAGATGAAATAGGAAGCAACATCACATACATGTAAGCAGCAACAGACATTCCACAGCAGCAGCAGACAGAACACAGTCACACATATACGCTGAAATAAGGAGCGCACATGACATAAATTAAACTACACATATACATGTATATAGCTAAGGCCAATATGAGATACAGAAACGAGAAATAAATAAGCAATTATTCGGGAAGGCAAAAAGTCTAGAACTTGGGAGTAAATAATGGCGGCAACAACATATAAGAATCTGTAAGCTCAATATCTTCAAATATAATCTACATCCAGTCTGTAAGATTGGGCTAATCTGTAGACAACATTAATAACATTATTCAAGCGGTGATATGCTTATGTCTTATAACTATTTGAAAAATTCAATGAAAATTACTTTTCAACTGATTTTTGGTTTTTCGATCTTCAGATAACATAGGCCGATACTTTTCTTAAGAATTTCGATTGGTTAATTTGTTAATCGAATTAGATTTTGAAGTGGGTTTTGCTTCTCAAAGGACTCCGAGGGCCGAAAGCATTTTGGCAAACACCCCGAGTATATTTTTACTATGAGAAGCTTCTTATTGAAAACTCATCTGCCTTGCAGATGCTGTTCAAAGTCGCCGTAAAACATGTAGTTCCCGTTCAGCCAGTTAATAAGAAACATTTCAAAGCAGCACAATGCAAATTTGAAGAGAAGCTCGTCATAAATTTCTGTCTTTGAATCTGAAAAAAGTAAACGATGTTTTAACAAAGATGAGAAAGGATAGACAATTTAAAATCCGACAGGGACCACTCTCACTCTCGGTCTCACTCACACCGTCACTCTCACTCTTACTCCAGCTATTAATCCCATTACAACTTCAACTACCGCTCCGGTTCTCTCTTCCACCCTCACTCACATTCCAACTCCAACTTATGTTCTTACTCCCACCATCACTTCAACTCCCACTACAACTCCTACTCCCACTTCAACTCTCACTCTCACCCACCGTACACCCACTCATATATGGAATCTTCAAATAATTGCGGAGGTAAAGCGAATTTAAAGTTTTCCTAATAAGATTGCGGTACAGCGTACTTTTTCAAAAATCTGTTTTCCCAGATATCTTTGAACCATAACCAAAGAAATAAGAGAACACCAACGAAATCGGTCCAGCCATTTTTAGGATTTAGCGGGACTAATGCACAGCAATCTTTAATTCGTATGTAAAAACTTTTGGCAGTAAAATTCAAAACTTTCTCCACAAAAGTGAAAGCACGAGTCGGCGTCATTTAACTATTAACTAAAGTATGAGCGGACAGCGGCTTGCCTACAAATTAGAAAATATATTATACAAACTGAGTCATTTTACGTGAAATTAATATGCATAATATTGCATTGATTGAAGATTATTTATGCAATAGAGTGTTTAGCCAGAAACAGTTAAAAATATGCTCGACAGATCCTAATAGAGATTTCAGAAATTTTAACAGATGAAACATAACAGCGAAACCCGTATTTTATGTATAGCTCATCCATTTGATCGTTGATTTTAATGAGTGATAGATACATTGTTTTGAAGGAATTGTTTCAGCGGACTATTCATCCTAGGAAGACATTATATATCTGGCGACGTTCAGTTTTTATGAGCATATTTTCTAAAACCTGCATCCTTTACTGGAGACTCATATAAAAAAAAAACAAAGTTCCGAATAACATTAGAACAGATTCATTCGTATTAACTGAGTAAATAAATGACTGTCTTTTTAGTTTTTACTACATTTCCAAACAGAAAATCGAAAATTAATACACAAAACATAAAAAAATTGTCGCTGCTTTTACAGGGTGCCAAAATTTTAATCTTTTTATATTTTCTGAACTCCCCATACAGTAAGTTTTCGAACGCTTAGGCAGATTTTAAAATTTTTCACTTCACATATCGTGATAAGCCTTATTGAGTTAATTCTTCTATAAACTATATCTGTATGATGCAATAAGTCGTTGAGAAGTTCAACGTTAAGCTTGTTGATATTATGGCGAAAAGCAGGTTAACTATGCCCCTACCACACATACACGTATACAGCACTAAATAGGGCATATTACTCAGACGTATACACACACATACAAAGAGGACAACACTGAATATGGGATGGGTAGATATGAGATAAATAAATAAGCAACTATTCGAGAAGGCTGTTCGCGAAAAGCCTAGACCGTGGAAGAAATAGGTGAACGAGGCAACTGAGAGGCAAAGCTAAGGAATGTACGCTAGTAATTTACATTGTGAAGATCTAATAATATAGTAGTGCTTTTAATAAAGAGCATTTTAAATAAAGAACAATTGCGTTTATTCATTCGCCACTGATTCGAAAAATTTAGACGCCAAAAAAGAACCACCAAGTTTTGCTGAAGTGCAACTCTGCGTAATTGTAGTTTAATTTAAATTGTCAGCTCTTCCAATATGGACCATTCTCAATGACTTCGGTATTAAATGCCAGAAAGGATATTTGCCTTTTTTTCATTTGTTTTTTCTACTTTTTATTCAAGTTACACCCACTGTTAATCACGCAAAATGCACCCGTTTTTTAAAATTCACCAATCGACATTTTTGTTTACTGCCACAGCTCAATTATTTTTATACGTTTTTGTTAGATGAGTAGCTAGAGATTGAAGTTTTTGTATCGTTCTGATAGTTGCGGTTTATTTCTGTTCATAAGCGCGATTGCACTTGTGCACTTTATTTTATTTGCACAGAGGGAAGTTAACATTTTGTTGCACAACTCTGATCATTGACCGCAGAAACGTTCCTACTTAAGCATAAATTTCACATTGTTGATTTCCACAGCTTGAAAATAAACATAATTATCGTTATGAGGAGTAATGGAGAAACCAAAAAAGACTTAAAAATTGTGCAAATAAACTGTAAAAATACGCGCGATAAAAATAACGGTTTTTATGTACACTCAAGTTTTTCGTAATAGCTGTGAGTTTCGCCAGCGACACTACTCAAACAAAAAATGTTCACAACGAATTTAACTTGTTTTCGGTTTGGGGGTGAATAATTTGCGTTAAGTGTTTTGAAAGCATTTTTTTGCCTAACGTTGCTTGTTTTTCACATTTTAATTAGATATACATATTTTTATAATAATTTTAAGTGAATCATACCTCAGGCTGCGTTTCTCCATGCACTATACACACCAACATAGCCTCATGTCCTTCGCCGGAGAAAACAATTGGACGCTCTACAGAAATTTCAGGAGGATCTGGAAAAATATAATAAATATGTTTTCAGATATGTTTATATGTTGAAAAATGATTCTTATGAGCCTACGAAAGTGAAGGCGTGGTTGACTCAATATAATAAGAAAGGCCTTCTTCGGAGGCTGGTACTAACGAATGCTCTGGGTAGCCATTGTATACTAATTTGGTGCTGAGTTTTTGTGAGTACGAGCATCTTTCATACGGGGATTTAATTTCAGACCCGCTAAAAAAAAGTACCTTTCAAAGCAAACCGATGCTCAGGATATTCTGAGACTAAATTCCACTAATACTTAAATTGGACAACATTTTAAGGGCAACGTTGCAACAGTCGTGCAAGGTTAGATAGGTTGAGTTTAGGGGCTGTCATAAGAGGCAACTACTGTTCACATGTCCAAGGGTTCAAGGGGTAAACAATTTTTTCCAAAGTAGTTGGGCTTGTACCAGGTTAGGTTGAACTGGCCAGTTAATAAAAACCTCACGTACACTGAATGTGTACTTAGTGGGTGATAGTACCAAAAGGTGCGAGTTATTGTTGTTGTGTTAACAAAAGGAAACTAGCACTTTCAACGGGGCTGGAACATGGGGATGTTGCTGTTAGAGGTGTAGGTTCCATATTATAATTGAAAAAATGGTTGGCGTAATATGGAAACTCATCGTATACAGGGAATATATTACTTACATGGGTTTTAGTTCCGTAAAAATAAGAGTAAAATCTGTTACACCATCCTTACTCAAGTTAGGACGGAGTGACTTTTGTTTCTCTGGGTGGTCTCCTTTCTTCTTCTGCAATGATTTGATACTGTACATTCATAAGGGGGGTCATCGTGCGCGTCCAATCGAAGGTTTTTACCGACTCAGTATGGAATAGGCTAAGGGCCTCCCCTATCAAAGGGTTGAGTTGGTAGATGCCGGAACTCATCGCAGTGCATAAGGAGATATTTCCTTATCCCTCTGCGAAGCGGCGCAAGATCAACCAGCTGTGTGCTGGTGAGTCCCGGTTTATGATAAATCAACGAAGACTGTCTGTTCAGCATTTTTTTATGCTCCTTTATATTAAACTCCATTGCCTCACTATGTAGGTGGTGTTAAGGGGTTATAAAAAATCCTGTGTGAATGCAATATTTTGGCAGTCCTTCTATAGTGTTTTTTTTAGCCAGGCGACCAAAACGGCCATGCGCACATGAACGGTCGGCCAATTTTTTGTTTTTTCCCGATGCTGGCAGTAGCAAAGTACAACCAACACCACCTAGGACTGTTTTTTTGCTAAACAATAGATAAAGCTAAATCTGCCCGCTTCAAGAATTTTCAATCACGAGTGCTGTCCATCTTCAATTGCCTAGATCTCACACGTAGCAGGAGGCGGTGTCAGCACCCCTTCAGCTCGAAAGTTCCAGGTTGCGTGAAAGGCATATGCGTGAAAATTTTAAAGCAGTTTTTACTGCATTTCACCAGGCCTACACGCCATAGACGGAATTGGTTGACCTATCATATCATACCCCTATTAGAGCCCCAGTCTTTTACAATGGATCCACGGCAGCAATACAAGGCTATTGTACTGGTTGATAACCCATTGTATTTGCCTAGCTATTTCCCCAAAAATTTTATTTTATTTTTTTTTATTTCCCCAAGAATTTTTATATGAAGTCTAAAAATTTCTGCGATCAGGCGACGATTGAGAAAGTAGAATGACATTTCAGGAATGCCCTTAACATAGTCTTAAGTTAGTGCATAGCGACTTTAACGTCAGGGTAGAAATAATGTGCCTTTGACCTCGTAGTGGGGAAGTTCCCCTATACGACGACGTATCTTCTACTTGATTGAGGCTGAGACCTTAACGGTGCTAAAAATATGCAACTATATTTTTTATTAACAGGAAACCAGATCCACCATATTGTGAGCGACGAACGGTGCTATTCCACTGTTATTTATAGAACACCTCATTCTAAGAGGAGAGGGGAAGTACTTCGCACTATAATCGTGATGACTACTTTATTTGCAAAAGGAATAAAATCAGTTTTATTTTTCTTTGAGCTTAAGGCCTATTTTTATAAATAAAACACTTGATTTTGTGTTAAATTATTTAATTTTTTCGATATTTCGACCTTAGTCTAAGGTCATCATCAGGACTGCAAGAAACAATACAAACACACTAATAAATTTATCAAATATTAACATTTTTGACATAAGTCATTTTCACATATAAACAACATATAAAAAATATAGATATATTTAACATAAATCATCAGCACAACTTACGTTTTAAGCAATGCTTTAAAGACTAAAATGCGAAAACAAAATAAATTAAGGAATAGCCGAAGAATCAAACAAAGAGTGTGCATAAACAAATGAAGTCCCGTAATTGTAAACAAAAATTTTATAAAAACAATAATACATTAAACGGCGAAAAAACAGCATGCAGAAAAATTGATCACAGCAGTGTAGTGTTGTTGTTGGGAGAGCTCAAGAGTGGCTTTTGTGCTTTATTATTAGGTTGCGGTAGGCGTAGGCACAGTGTTCAGTGTCTGCCTTAAAATTCATACGTTTATTATTAGGGGTGTCAACTATGTGTAGCATTTCTAACGTGAAGCGTTTATTATAATTTTTCTCCTCTTCTAAAATGGTGATGTTCTCAAAATCCGGGTAGTGGCCTGTGTCTTTACAATGTGCTGTTAATGCCGTTTTATTATCTGAAAAATTATTCCTTAATTTTATATTTGATTTGTGAGCGGATATCCTTGTCTTGAGTTTAGATTTTGTAGTACCCACATATACTTTCTCGCATATGTGGGACCCGTCACCAATACAAGGAATCCGATACACTACGTCAGATTTTTCCTCTTTAGCTATGGGATCTTTCAGTTTGCTGAATACTTTTTTTAATGGGTTGCTGTAGGTAAAGGCTAGCTGCACCGTTTCCTTGTCATACAGTTTGGAATTTTTGATCCTCTCCGAGAGCCCAGGGACATAAGTAACCGATTTATAAATTTTTGCAGTTTGATTTTCCCTATTACTATCTTTATCACGCCTCGAGTAAAATTCGTATATAAGTTTGTAGATTAATTTCGTGGGGAAATCATTATTTTCTAGGGTATCCTTGATGATATTGATGTTTTTGTTGTGGTACAATGTGTCGCTGATGGAGAGAACACACCTCACAAAATTTTTGGCAGTGTTAATTTTTATATTTCTAGCATGCTGCGAGTAGAAGTTAATCAATCTTCCAGATGTTGTGGGTTTTTTGTACCAGTCTATTGTTAATCGGTTATCTCTCTTAAATATTAGGGTATCCAAAAAATGTATTTTTCCGTCCTTTTCTATTTCGATCGTAAACTTAATGGATTTATGATACCCGTTGAGTAGATTTAACAATTTGTCTGTGTCCTCTGTTTTTACTATGGCGAATAAATCGTCCACATATTTAGTTAACAATCTATGTTTGTTGGCCGATTCCATTTCAAAACGTGTTAAAAGATCCTCCATCACATTATCGGCTATGACTGGTGATGCTGGAGAACCCATGGGCATTCCTGATCGTTGCTGATATATTTTATCTCTGTATTTAAAGTAACGATTCTCTTTAGTACAAAACTTAACTACAGTTAAGAACAGTTCCTTTGTCATGGACGTGTTCTCCTTTATCTTGTCCCATTTTGATCCTATGATTTCAAGCGCCAAATCTACTGGTATACTAGGGAATAAAGACACCACGTCGAACGACACTAAACTCTCGTCATCATACACATACGTATTGTGTATTTTATTTTTAAATTCAATTGCGTCTTTGATGTTATATTTAGATGATAGGGTTAGTTTATTAAGAATTTCTACAACATATTTACATAAATTGTAGGACGGGGAATTAACGGACGAACAGATAGGCCGGAGTGGAGTTCCTGTTTTGTGAATCTTCGGCAGACCATAAATACGGGGTGGATTAGACGTTTTACAATTGAGACGATACTTTTCTTTCAAGTCAATGACCTTGTTATTATATAATTTATCAACTATTTCGTTGTTTTTTGCTTGAAGTTGATTTGTAGGGTCTCGTTTTAGCACTTTGTACGTGGAAATGTCGTTTAATATTGTTTGCAACTTTTTTTATATTCCGTTTTGTCCATTAATACAGTGACGTTCCCCTTGTCTGCATTGAGAACCAAAAGTTGTTCGTGGTTTTTTAAGAACTGTTTTGTGGAGCGCAATGTTTCTAGCGTAAATCTATCCCTTACAGAAATGAGTGTCTTGTTAATGTGGTTCTGCAAGAGTGTTGTCAAATTATTCCTTTCAATCTCTTGTTTTTCTTTTTCTTTAATTGTTTGTATACAGTTCTCGCCATCTGCTATCAACTTAAATAAAGGAAATTCTTTTACCTCGGGGGGGCATCGCGTATTTTGGACCATGGGATAGAAGCCACATAATATTTGTTGGTATTTGTGTGTCTGTCGTGTTACAAATGTAGCCTGGCACCACCCTAATGTTCAAACTTTGTTGTTGTTTCTGCTTTAACTGTTCGTACTTGTTAACTTGTGTATTTTTCACGTCGGTCTTTAGCTTATTTATCAAGAGCTCTTCACTTTCAAAGAATGTGCTGGCATCATGTGTTGTTAGGGAATTTGTTATTTTTGTTTTTAACATATTTACCTCTTTTCCATTTCGCCGTAGAATCTCGTGTTTTATTGTGATGAGAAGATTTAGAAGTTTGAACCTGATTCTCTCTATGTACTTACTCACGGTATTAGCTAGTTTTGTTGGTAGTTTGTGACTATTGATGTTGTTGTTTATAATGTAACTTATAGTTTTGGTTGCATTTGTTATGAAGCTGGGAGTAACGCCGTTTCTCCTACATCTCTCCAGGAATTTTGTTGACTCCGAGAGTCTCGCGAGTTGATGTGTAGTGCGTTGGTATTGTTTGATGCTACGTTTGGTTTTGATGTTGTAACCATTGTTGATGTTTTTGTAAACGTTTGTGGTGCCGTTTACTTCTCGGTGTGCTCGCCGTTTAATCATAATTGAGTTACTTATTGGCCGGAAAAAATATATATCAGTTTTATTTTTCTTTGAGCTTAAGGCCTATTTTTATAAATAAAACACTTGATTTTGTGTTAAATTATTTAATTTATTCGATATTTCGACCTGAGTCTAAGGTCATCATCAGGACTGCAAGAAACAATACAAAAACACTAATAAATTTATCAAATATTAACATTTTTGACATAAGTCATTTTCACATATAAAGAACATATAAAAAATATAGATATATTTAACATAAATCATCAGCACAACTTACGTTTTAAGCAATGCTTTAAAGACTAAAATGCGAAAACAAAATAAATTAAGGAATAGCCGACGAATCAAACGAAGAGTGTGCATAAACAATTGAAGTCCCGTAATTGTAAACAAAAATTTTATAAAAACAATAATACATTAAGCGGCGAAAAAACAGCATGCAGAAAAATTGATCACAGCAGTGTAGTGTTGTTGTTGGGAGAGCTCAAGGGTGGCTTTTGTGCTTTATTATTAGGTTGCGGTAGGCGTAGGCACAGTGTTCAGTGTCTGCCTTAAAATTCATACGTTTATTATTAGGGGTGTCAACTATGTGTAGCATTTCTAACGTGAAGCGTTTATTATAATTTTTCTCGTCTTCTAAAATGGTGACGTTCTCAAAATCCGGGTAGTGGCCTGTGTCTTTACAATGTGCTGTTAATGCCGTTTCTTGCAGTCCTGATGATGACCTTAGACTAAGGTCGAAATATCGAATAAATTAAATAATTTAACACAAAATCAAGTGTTTTATTTATAAAAATAGGCCTTAAGCTCAAAGAAAAATAAAACTGATATATATTTTTTCCGGCCAATAAGTAACTCAATTATGATTAAACGGCGAGTACACCGAGAAGTAAACGGCACCACAAACGTTTACAAAAACATCAACAATGGTTACAACATCAAAACCAAACGTAGCATCAAACAATACCAACGCACTACACATCAACTCGCGAGACTCTCGGAGTCAACAAAATTCCTGGAGAGATGTAGGAGAAACGGCGTTACTCCCAGCTTCATAACAAATGCAACCAAAACTATAAGTTACATTATAAACAAAAACATCAATAGTCACAAACTACCAAAAAAATAGCTAATACCGTGAGTAAGTACATAGAGAGAATCAGGTTCAAACTTCTAAATCTTCTCATCACAATAAAACACGAGATTCTACGGCGAAATGGAAAAGAGGTAAATATGTTAAAAACAAAAATAACAAATTCCCTAACAACACATGATGCCACCACATTCTTTGAAAGTGAAGAGCTCTTGATAAATAAGCTAAAGACCGACGTGAAAAATATACAAGTTAACAAGTACGAACAGTTAAAGCAGAAACAACAACAAAGTTTGAACATTAGGGTGGTGACAGGCTACATTTGTAATACGACAGACACACAAATATCAACAAATATTATGTGGCTTCTATCCCATGGTCCAAAATACGCGATGCCCCCCGAGCTTAAAGAATTTCCTTTATTTAAGTTGATAGCAGATGGCGAGAACTGTATACAAACAATTAAAGAAAAAGAAAAACAAGAGATTGAAAGGAATAATTTGACAACACTCTTGCAGAACCACATTAACAAGACACACATTTCTGTAAGGGATAGATTTACGCTAGGAACATTGCGCTCCACAAAACAGTTCTTAAAAAACCACGAACAACTTTTGGTTCTCAATGCAGACAAGGGGAACGTCACTGTATTAATGGACAAAACGGAATATAAAAAAAAGGTGCAAACAATATTAAACGACATTTCCACGTACAAAGTGCTAAAACGAGACCCTACGAATCAACTTCAAGCAAAAAACAACGAAATAGTTGATAAATTATATAATAACAAGGTCATTGACTTGAAAGAAAAGTATCGTCTCAATTGTAAAACGTCTAATCCACCCCGTATTTATGGTCTGCCGAAGATTCACAAAACAGGAACTCCACTCCGGCCTATCTGTTCGTCCGTTAATTCCCCGTCCTACAATTTATGTAAATATGTTGTAGAAATTCTTAATAAACTAACCCTATCATCTAAATATAACATCAAAGACGCAATTGAATTTAAAAATAAAATACACAATACGTATGTGTATGATGACGAGAGTTTAGTGTCGTTCGACGTGGTGTCTTTATTCCCTAGTATACCAGTAGATTTGGCGCTTGAAATCATAGGATCAAAATGGGACAAGATAAAGGAGAACACGTCCATGACAAAGGAACTGTTCTTAACTGTAGTTAAGTTTTGTATTAAAGAGAATCGTTACTTTAAATACAGAGATAAAATATATGAGCAACGATCAGGAATGCCCATGGGTTCTCCAGCATCACCAGTCATAGCCGATATTGTGATGGAGGATCTTTTAACACGTTTTGAAATGGAATCGGCCAACAAACATAGATTGTTAACTAAATATGTGGACGATTTATTCGCCATAGTAAAAACAGAGGACACAGACAAATTGTTAAATCTACTCAACGGGTATCATAAATCCATTAAGTTTACGATCGAAATAGAAAAGGACGGAAAAATACCTTTTTTGGATACCCTAATAATTAAGAGAGATAACCGATTAACAATAGACTGGTACAAAAAACCCACAACATCTGGAAGATTGATTAACTTCTCCTCGCAGCATGCTAGAAATATAAAAATTAACACTGCCAAAAATTTTGTGAGGCGTGTTCTCTCCATCAGCGACACATTGTACCACAACAAAAACATCAATATCATTAAGGATACCCTAGAAAATAATGATTTCCCCACGAAATTAATCTACAAACTTATATACGAATTTTACTCGAGGCGTGATAAAGATAGTAATAGGGAAAATCAAACTGCAAAAATTTATAAATCGGTTACTTATGTCCCTGGGCTCTCGGAGAGGATCAAAAATTCCAAACTGTATGACAAGAAAACGGTGCAGCTAGCCTTTACCTACAGCAACCCATTAAAAAAAGTATTCAGCAAACTGAAAGATCCCATAGCTAAAGAGGAAAAATCTGACGTAGTGTATCGGATTCCTTGTATTGGTGACGGGTCCCACATATGCGAGAAAGTATATGTGGGTACTACAAAATCTAAACTCAAGACAAGGATATCCGCTCACAAATCAAATATAAAATTAAGGAATAATTTTTCAGATAATAAAACGGCATTAACAGCACATTGTAAAGACACAGGCCACTACCCGGATTTTGAGAACCTCACCATTTTAGAAGAGGAGAAACATTATAATAAACGCTTCACGTTAGAAATGCTACACATAGTTGACACCCCTAATAATAAACGTATGAATTTTAAGGCAGACACTGAACACTGTGCCTACGCCTACCGCAACCTAATAATAAAGCACAAAAGCCACTCTTGAGCTCTCCCAACAACAACACTACACTGCTGTGATCAATTTTTCTGCATGCTGTTTTTTCGCCGCTTAATGTATTATTGTTTTTATAAAATGTTTGTTTACAATTACGGGACTTCAATTGTTTATGCACACTCTTCGTTTGATTCGTCGGCTATTCCTTAATTTATTTTGTTTTCGCATTTTAGTCTTTAAAGCATTGCTTAAAACGTAAGTTGTGCTGATGATTTATGTTAAATATATCTATATTTTTTATATGTTCTTTATATGTGAAAATGACTTATGTCAAAAATGTTAATATTTGATAAATTTATTAGTGTTTTTGTATTGTTTCTTGCAGTCCTGATGATGACCTTAGACTAAGGTCAAAATATCGAATAAATTAAATAATTTAATACAAAATCAAGTGTTTTATTTATAAAAATAGGCCTTAAGCTCAAAGAAAAATAAAACTGATATATATTTTTTCCGGCCAATAAGTAACTCAAAAGGAATAAAAAGATGATGCAAAAATTTAATACAATGATTCCAAGGTCATTCCGATTTCACCTTATAACAAAAATGGCCTACTGATAGCCGATGTTTGGATGGGAGTATGCATTTTGCAGTCTAATTTTACGTGGCGGGCCCCAAGCCCAGCGCACAACACGCTCAGCGGAGATGAGACATTTATCATACACGTTTATATATCGAGTTGCTTTATCTAGAAAAGACGCCCGCTTGTATCCGCACCTTACGGTGATCAGATAATGCTGATGAAGTCCACCTATCTAGATTATCGTCTTCTCTCATTAGTTAGCTCACCACCAAACAGGCAGTGTCTTCCCAGGGGACCTTTGGCCACAAGCGAGTGCGAGTAGGAAGCTGCTTCAATCGCATGCAAAAGAACCATCCAGACAATTCCTTGGTACATGGTGATCAGAATCTTTCCCAAATTACGTGGACTTCTACCCACGTCTCCACCCTCCCGTTTAAATGGTTAAGCTTTAGTTAAGTAAGTAAGGACAGCGTCTGATAGAAGAGCCAATGATTAAACACCAAGGCAAGATGATGAGCCTGAACAAGACTATATTTGGCATCGATGTAATCATGCACCACTAACACACTCTAGGCGAGATGTATGTGAAACACAAATTTTTGTGATCCTTGGTGGGTATGTATATCTTATATGTGTACCCTTGGCCTATACGTCGCGACACAACTCGTTAAGCGGAGCCGAAGAAATATCAATATATTTTAAAATTGCAATTAGGACATTTTGACGAGACATTTCATAGCTTCGAGTCAGATTAACTTTATGCTAAAAATATACCTTATATACAGTTTCGATTCGGAAACCTTCTGCGACTTTTTGCTGATGACTTTATTGGCATACACTCAATCATAAATATGTAGCTACACTTTTAACTGAAAGTCATTGTAGACAACTGAGTAAATAGCGAATTACAAAAGTAAATAAATACAAAATTTTCCTATTTCCACTTATCAAAGAAAGTACTTTGCAACACACTGTCCGAGTAGTCATTCTTATTCCTTCACTATATTATATTTATTAAAAATAATTTTATATTGCACTTCAGCTACTCAACTTACACAAGACATGCAGGACGACTTGACTGGATGCTGGCTGTCCGACGCCGTTGTTGGCTGTACAAATATAAACACCGCCCTTGTGCCGATCCACATTCTCAATGGACAGTATGTGTGAGTGAAGTTTCTCCTCGCCTGTCGGAAAGAAAATCAAGATACAAAAAAATGTGAATGAAATAAATTGTATCAGTGGTTGGGTGATTGATTGAAGAGTGTGAATAGTAAAAAGGAGTTGGAGGGGGGGAATAGGAAAAGTAGGAAAATTGCAAAAAGGAAGTGGTTGTTATAAATATGTATGCAGAATGCTGGAAACAGAATGTGGAATAGACAGTAGCGAGAGAGAAAAATTAAAAGTGTATATACATAGATATAAAAAAATAATTTAAAACAAATTTTTAAGTTAAACGGTTTTATTGAAACCAATACTTACATGAAAAAATAAAAATACGAAAAGCTAGAAAATAATTAGGTAGGTCTTAGGTACTAGTCATCACACTTCTTATCAATCTAGGGCGTTGATCAGACAATTAAATAAAGGCGTTGGGCGCGTGAAATTTCTAAAAATGTGAGGCGTAGCGTAACCTGATTAAGGTTCAGTTGGTTTTACTTATGACTATCAATAGAAATATGACGGGTCCAACGCTTTTATTTAATTGTCTGATCAACGCCCTAGATTGATAAGGAGTGTGATGACTAGTACCTAAGGCCTACCTAATTATTTTCTAGCTTTTCGTATTTTTATTATTTCATGTAAGTATTGTTTTCAATAAAACCGTTTAACTTAAAATTTTTTTTTTAATTAATTTATTTTCAAGTTTTTAGTCTTTATTTAATTGCCTTTTATTTCTCATTCTGTTTAGTTCATTTAGTGACTCATTATTACAAGGACTCTTTCCTGACAATTTGTAACAACCTAAGTCCTCAATACATAATCCTTCCAAAGACTTTACTCGACTGCGCCACGTATGCTTGTCCCTCCTCCAACTCCAAAATATTTGATGTCACTTCTACTGGACTGTATGCAATATTTGTTCCAAATATGAGCCAAATCGGGCATCATAGGTCACTTTCTATACATGTATGTATTATGTGTTCCAAATATGGACCAAATCAAATCGGACCACAAATACGATTTTTGTGAATATCTCGATCCTTGCGCCACCTAGCGGCGATTTTTTTTTTTGATAGGTCGCTTTCTATTCTTGTATGTATTATGTGTTCCAAATATGAGCCAAATAGGACCAAAATACGATTTTTGTGAATATCTCGATCCATGCGCCACCTAGCGGCGATTTTTTCACAGGTCGATTTCTATTCTTGCATGTATTATGTGTTCCAAATATGAGCCTAATCGGACCACAAATGCGAATTTTGCGAATATCTAGATCCATGCGCCACCTAGCGGCGATTTTTTTAACAGGTCGATTTCTATTCTTGCATGTATTATGTGTTCCAAATATGAGCTAAATCCGATCACAAATGCGAATTTTGCGAATATCTCGATCCTTGCGCCACCCAGCGGCGATTTTTTTTTCTTATTATTGCATTGTCATCGGGTTCTAAACTATATTCCAAGTTTCAAGCTTGTAGCTTATCGGGAAGTTACTTAAATTTCAATTACAATATTCGTTCACAACGGCCGTGCATGCGGCTGTGCAGCCTGTCAACTCAAGCTAAATAAAACCGTTTAAAAAGTAAGAATACCACAGTTCGGATAAAAATCAACAGTATACGAGTATACCTTGCAGTAATTTTTGTGGGATTACAAATCCTTCGTTCATATAAATAAAAAAAGTGAGTACCAATTGCTCGTTAAGTTTTGTGCGTAAAGGTACAGGTTTACGTCTAGAAAACTGATGTTTTAAGTTAACTAGAGCTCGTTCCGGAGATGAACCTAAACCACAACAGATGTCAATTTAACAGAAATAAATAACTTAGAGCTTTTGGAAAATATTTTCGTCGGCTCCTTGTATGTAACAACCCATTCAGACAAGTATTTGTTTTATTATCGACATATCAGCGACATCGAATTATTTCCGTCGAGTTATCGTTTAGTTATCGGCGTGTAATAGATGAGTCATCGGCTTCTTATAAGCTTGTAACCGTTGGGTTAAATATGTGTCAACGATTTGATATTGAAGTTTAATTAGCGTCTGTACGATAAAATCGATAAGGCGAATCTATTAAATGTCAATATCAAATCGATAACTATTTGATACCAACGTGATAATTTAAAATAATAATAATAATAATATAAAATAATAATAATAATAAACCCAACGGATTAATACCCTCCAAAGCCCGCCCAACCGAGACGAGGGGCGCATCCGCATGACCCACGGATTTGTTTTTGTTTTTGCCGAGTTGTTGATAGGCGGAGGCTTGTTAAGCGTCGAGATCTAAAACTGCTCAGCTACAGAATAAAAATCATCAGCTGAGTATTATAAATAACAGTTGGAAATTATGCATATAGTAAATTGTTAAATAAGTTAAAGATTTAGCATATACAGATTTTTATTTTTTTATTTTTATTTTGTTACGAGTTAAGGTGGGATAGGGCAGTGAATCCGTTATATCAAATGAATTCGAATGAGAGTTAAAAGCATAACACAAACACCGGAAAAGTTCATTTAATTCGAAATTCGTTCTGCACTGCCTCAAAAGAAGAGGTTTGTAATGTCTTGACACTCGTGATGGGACATTGAAGTTTACTTCGTGCAAAAGAAAGGGGCTAGATATTAGTCCATTCAGTAGCTTAGCCATATATAATACGCTTAGCATTTCTCTAAGACTAACGACAGTTGGAAGATTGATAAGCTTTAACCGACTAGTATAAGGTGGAAGAATTTATGCAGAGTCCCAATGAAAATTCCTTAAAGAAAAAAGTATAAATTGCTTCTGTATTGTCTCAAGCCTATCTGCATGAACATGATATCGCGGATTCCAGACTACTGATCCGTATTCTAGTATCGGTCTAACTAATGTGGTTAAAAGGGCTCTGGTTACGTAAGGGTCACTAAATTCTTTAGAACATCTCTTCTCGAATGATCGAACACCTCTAGCCTTATTGGCAGTAGTCATAATATGAAGGTTGAAACTACGTTTAACATCCATCGTGACTCCCAAGTCAACAAAATAATTTACTTATACAAGACAAGAATTATCAATTACGTAAGAGGCTGCTGGCAAAGATCTCCGAGACAGGCACATGAAGTTACATTTATTGATGTTCAGAGGCATTGAATTCGCGTTGCACCAAGCAACTAAGCAGTTTAAATCCGTTTGAAGCAAGGGACGTTCTTCAATAGACGAATAGGACCTAAAAATTTTAGATCATCAGCACACATTAAAATGTTGGAATATTTTATTATGGTACAGATATCATTAATAAATAGCAAGAACAGAATTGGACCGAGATAACTGCACTGTGGGACGCCAGAGGGAACATTAATGACATCTGAAAGAGTATTTCTACCGCAGAGATATGAATATATCCACTGAGTGAGACCAGGTTGGAAGCCAAGTCGATCCAGTTTATGGATAAGCAATGAATGGGAAACTTTGTCAAATGCTTTACTGAAATCAGTGTGAAGATTTTCTCTAAATCCATTAGAAACATGAGTTGTGAATTCAAGTGGGTTGATAATGGTATATTTGCCTTTACAGAATCCATATTGAGAGTCTGTAATCAATGCAGAAATGGAAAATGTTAGCTGATTGGTAACAATGGCTTCAAATACCTTTGGGATGACAGAAAATTTTGCAATTCCTCGATAATTTTCTACACATGACCTACTGCCGTTTTTGTGTAGGGGTATTAGAAAAGATTGGCGGCCACCGTGGTGTGATGGTAGCGTGCTCCGCCTACCACACCGTATGCCCTGGGTTCGAACCCCGGGCAAAGCAACATCAACATTTTAGAAATAAGGTTTTTCAATTAGAAGAAAATTCTTCTAAGCGGGGTCGCCCCTCAGCAGTGTTTGGCAAGCGCTCCGAGTGTATTTGTGCCATGAAAAGCTTTCAGTGAAAACTCATCTGCCTTGCAGATGCCGTTCGGAGTCGGCAAAAAACATGTAGGTCCCGTCCGGCCAATTTGTAGGGAAAATCACTAGGAGCACGACGCAAATTGGAAGAGAAGCTCGGCCTTAGATCTCTTCGGAGGTTATCGCGCCTTACATTTTTTTTTTTTATATTAGAAAAGATTCCTTCCAAGCAGAAGAAAAAACTCCATATTTTAGGAACATGTTGAATAAATCAGTTAGGGGCTGATAAATGTGTTCTGCGCATTTTTTGAGAAAACATGTGGGAATTAGGTCAGGACCGTATTTATAAGATTCCTTCAAAGAAATTAAATATGTAAGAACCTCTTCTGGAGATAATGATAGAATATTAATCGCGTTAAGTGAGTTAAGTTGATACGGGTATTCACTAGACAAAGAAATTAATTCAACGGAATAGTTAGATTTGAAAAATTGTGCAAATAAGTTAGCAATATCTTGATCGTCGGTAGAGAAATCATCAAGGTATTTCATACCAGAAGGAAAACCTTTAACCCTACGTTTAGAGTTCACGAAATCATAGAAAGCTTTCGGATTGCAAGTTATTTTCTTTTTCATTCCACAGAGATAGGTATTGTAACAATTTTTATTTAATTCAAAATATTTATGACGCAATATAGAGTCTTTCAATTAGTCGGAGTGTGAACCCGTCTTCTTGTACAGCTTGAAGGAACGCGACTTTTTGTTTTTTAAAAATTTCATTTCTTTGGTGTACCATATTTGGACTAGTTCAGTGGAAATACGTTTACGCTTAGGTACATGTCTTTCCAGAATAGCGTGAATGATGGCATTGAAGTCAGACACGTTTTTGTCAATATCTGCACCGTATTTGGGCCAAATTATTGTAGATAAAATTTGGTTGAGTTTGCTAAGATAAGCCTTCGCGAATTCGAATCTAAAACTAGGGTCGGTTTCTGTGGTAGTGCAACTCCGAGAGCTTTCTTCCAATTCGTAAACTATTTCCAGCGAAGGATGGTAAGGGTCCTCAGGTACAGTAAGAGGTTCACCCCTCCTAAGAATGGATTTAGATGTATCATCAACAAATACCAGATCAAGCACCCTCCCGAACATGTTTGGAACTATATAATTTGCCGATAGTGAAGATAAAACTTTTAAATAACAAAGCTATAACTTTTCGATAAAAAATCGATAATTTTTGATAACAAATCGAAAAAAACGGTAGTAACAACCGATAACAGTTCGTAATCAAATCTATAGCATTTTGATAAAATGTCGATAACTCTTCTAACACTGACTCCCATATTGAGATTTATCACTCTCAGAGGAAGAGTACTTTTATAAAAATTTATTCAGAGATCGCTTATTCAATATGAGCTATCAGCGTCGTATTAGAAATATTTTATTTTAAAGCAGCATTACCACGCCTGTTTCACTGAAATTATATTTTTGAGTAATTTCGAATGACTTTTTTGGACTGCCTGGAAATATTATTAAATCTCAATGAGTATGAGTCGTCAGATTTGAATTTCTGTACACGACTGAGTATAGAAATGTGAAGGAAAACTCGTCCAGATATAACAACAACGGCAATTGAATTTGTTAAATGTGAGTGAATAAAATTGAACGGCACTTTTAATTAAATCAAATAGTGTCAATGTATTGCAAATATAAAGGCAAATATGTATGGAAAAACATTTTCCTAAAATCAGAATTTCGTATTCTGTTTAGGTATTGTGTTTAACATCAAAATAAAAAAAATATAAAAAAAAATTCACGGAAATATGTAAGTATGTAGATATTTTAAAAACAAAGACAATATAAAATTAATAAAGCAAATACAACATTAAGTTAAGCGTTAACTACTCATAGTGTACTGTAATTGAACTCTGTAAGAGTTGACGTATAGCATATAAACCGGTGGAAAAAGTATTGTAGACTAGATGACAAGACAAGCGTTAATTGATGTATACAAAGCCATACGAGTATATCAAGAACGAATTACTCCATTGGAATACATCTTATTTGCGGTTAAAGTTTGGAATATTTGCATTCGCTTTATATCAAGATTTCTGTCTAATATAACCAAAAGTGTTTAACCTGAATTAAAATAAAAAAAAAGTTCGCATGTTTGTTCGCTACAAACCAAACGCTCCAAAGCGCGTTCATCGAGAGCACGCTTACATTTATGTTGAATAAGACGAAATTGTGGAAAAGGCCAGCGTATGCTAGTAGCACTGGAACTTTTATGTAACTTCCGTTCTGTTTTGGAACAATTTTTATACTCAGCTGAGCAGAGCTCATAGAGTATATAAATTTTGTTCGCATAACGGTACCACGTAACGGCATAAACTAATCGAGATAAATATAGACCTCTATATATCAAATGATCTGGGCGAAAAAAGAAATTCATTTAGCCATGTCCGTCCGTCCGTCTGTTCGTAAACACGATAACTTAAGTAAATTTATGGGCACCTTAATGAAATTTAGTATGTAAGTTCCTTGGCATTCATCTCAGATCACGATTTAAAATGAACGAAATCGGACTATAACCAAGGCCACTTTTACGATATCGAAAATTTCGAAAAACCGAAAAATTGCGATAATTCATTGCCAAAGACGGATAAAGCGATGAAACTTGGTAGGTGGGTTGGTCTTATGACGCAGAGTAGAAAATTAGTAAAATTTTGGACAGTGGGCGTGGCACCATCGACTTTTAAAAGAAGGCAATTTAAAAGCTTTGCAAGCTGTAATTAGCCAGCTGAGTATGTAATGTTCGGTTACACTCGAACTTAGCCTTCCTTGCTTGTTTTTTTTGGAAATGGTTCTTTTTGGAACTGGTTTTTTTTGGAATTAGTTTCTTTAAAGGAACTGGTTCCATTTTTGGAACTGGTTTAGTTTTTGGAACTGGATCCTTTTTTTTTTTTTTGGAACTGGTTCCATTTTTGGAATTGGTTTCTTTTTTTTTGTTTGTTTCTTTTTTGATTTGTGGCCACAGTTAGTTTTTCAGCACTCATTACTTTATTGTAACCGCTGTTTTTTTTTAAACAATGGCTTTCGTGCTGTCGGTAACCTTTTACCACTGGGTTATGTTTTTAAAGCTTTCAGCTTGAGGGGAGGTTAGATTAATCTACCAGTCAATAAAGACCTCACATAGGCTGATGCCGTTCATGTAGCTCACGCTTCTTACTCTTGCTGTTACTTACTGACGCCTAACTTATAGGATTCTGACGTTAGAAAGCAGTGTCCAGTTAGTATTCCCATCGTGAGCGTTATGTCTTCTCTTTTTAGATATGTGTGGAACTTTATATGTGTAACGGCAGATGATCTTAGACATTTTGCAGCAACGCGATTAATGGATCCTATGCAACTCCTGTCTGCTTTTGATTTCTTTCAAACGGAGATTACCGTAGATTACGTCTTTCTTAAATAATCAAGCAAAATGAAGGGGATGTATGATTCGTTATTAAATGTTTCAGGTTCTCTGGGCCTGTAATAAGAACAAAAAAAAATACTTGGAACGATTTACCGCTGAGAAGATTTAGGCCAAGCTACTCTTCCAATATACTCCTTGTTTTATTGTGAGTTTTCACTGAGAAGCTTCTCATGGCAGAAATGCCCTCGGAGTGTTTGTCAAATTACTGAGGTGGGCAGTCCCATTAAAAAAAAAAATTATATCGTTGGAAAAACTTTTTTTGAATTTTTCTCGGGACTGTTTGGTACTTGAGCACAGGACTTTCGATGTGGTAGGCGGAACACGCTACCACCTCACCACTGCGGTCGCAATCCGGGTCCGTTTCAATATGGAGCAAAACAACGTTATAAGAATGTTAGTGTCTAGTAAAACCTTCTCAAAAATATAAAAAATTCTAGAGTTTTAATAGTGACACACATGATTAAAATTTTTGGATAAAATTTTGAAAATTTTATATGTTTGAATTTTGGATCATTACAATTAAAAAAGCTAGTCACATCGTTGACCTAACATTTTTTCCACCACTCTTACAGTGTGCGTACAGTAAATATGCAAATGTTTGTTTTTTTAAACTTATACTTAGTATTACTTATACAAATCTTACCACTGGGTAAAATATTATTCTTGCGACTCCATGTAACATTCGGCGTTGGATTACCGGAAGCTGAGCACTCAATACGAACCGACGAACCTTTTTTGACTTGCAAATGTCCACCGGTGCTAATGTGATGGATCCTCGGTGGCACTGTAGCGCAGGTAACACAGCAAATGGTATTGAGAAAAAAAAAACAAAGAGAGAAATACGAGAAAGGCAAGAAAATAATATTAGAAATATGTTATATAAAGGTCTAATTGAAATGCAGAACAAAGCAAAGCAACAAGGTGGAACGTGGCGTATACGCAATATATGTAAGTATGTATGTGTACATATTTATTTATTTCGAGTCACACAGGTCAATTGTTGTTGTTGCTTGCAATGCGTAAAATGTATTTTAAGTGTTTTCTTTTTTTTTGCTTATTGATATGCAGACAAATGCAAATTTTTAAGTGTTTCAACTTATTTTTTGTTTGTACGTTTCTTGTTTTTTTGTTATATTATATTATATATATTTCGGATATACAAAGTTTAGCTACAGCTTCCATGAATTCTTAAAGTACTGTTGTAACAAAAAATTTTTTTTTGTGTTTTCTGCTGCATTGTTTGAACCCCTTCGCTCTGTTAAAATGTTTTTATGTTAAAAATTGTTTTACAACTGTTTTCGATATACTTTTTTATGGTAATTGTTAACCCAATCCATTAGTTTGAGATTTTATACAAATTATCAACCCATAAAAAGTTGAGAAAAGATAAGCGTACATAGAGCAGCAAAAAAAAATACCTTCATTTACATACATACATATGTAGCAACATATATAAATATAATGGCTCGCATGAGACTCATGATTTAGCTTTATTATTTTTACGGTTATTGATATCTGTAGAACCTAAATTGTATTTTCATATCAGAAAATGAGTACAAGTGGACAAGATAAGGGTTCTGATAATGTATAAGTTTGTAATAGACTCACAATATAAACTATAAGGCGGTGAGTCACAGGCAAGTACTCATAGAATGAGTAACAAGAAGGGCAGGTCAAAAGAAACCGTCACATTCAAACTGTAAAAAACCACACCACTAGAAACATAACACCTTAGCTTCCTTTCTAGACATAGAGTGTGAACTCAATGGTATATTAACCGGTATTGCTAGGCCCTTTAAAACCCCTTCCTAGGGTGCTGTTCGCTCCCCACTATAACGTGTTGTAGCACGAGATGCTATTCCGCTTAATAAGAACATCGTAAAGTAGGAGCATGTTCGGACAATGTTTTATCGCTTGTTCGGGAGCTGTTCCCTCAACTTTAAGCGACATCCTGCAGGGTAAGGTTAGCAGACTACTTATCTGGACGGCAGCCTTACTGTTAACCCAAGCAAACAAAACTGATAATCTTCAACAACGGAATCCAAATATCTCAATTTCACATGCTTTCACTCAATTGCGCCGAATTCTGACTCTAAACTGGGTTTAGTACTTTGGAGACGAAATAGGCAAAAAACTTGACAGGAAATTCAATATTCAAAGAAGAGTAAAGAATACATACACCGCCTACTACTCGTGTAAGAGAATAACTGTAATTAGGGTCAAAGAGTTAAGCTTACGATGTAGCTTTACACATCAGCCATAGCTCCCATACTATCGTATAGCGTGATAGTGTGGTGGTCAGCAATGGATTAACTAACTAAAGAAAGAACAACAGACAACCCGTACAGGAGTAACAGGAGTACTTGGGTCATATTCAACAGACGCGTTAAATGTTATCCTTAACCAGCTGTCACTGAACCTAAATATACGCCTTACAGCTACTAGCCATGCCATCAGGCTTAAGAAGTGTCGATGCTTTAACGAGAAGCAGAAGGGCCACAGCGGTATCCTAAGAAAGTAATCATGTTTGAAAACAAATCTTTCGCCTAAAATGAACTATGTGAAGAACTTTAAGGGCAAGAATATACCTTTGAGAACGGATTGTTAAGATGGTCACTATTCACTGACACGTCAAAAATGGACTGCGGTGTTAGTGTAAGCGTCTTTCTCAAACAGTTTGAAGTCGCGCTCTCAATTTGTCTTGCAAACTTAGCTAGTACATTTCAAGCAGAGCTACTAGGAATAAATAAAACCTGTTGCAGTTTATTGCTTCCTGTTGGAGAACTCTGTAGCCGGCCGAGAAATAGAAAAGGCCTGTGATTTTCTGTTGCAGAACTCACTAGCTGGGGACGAAAGGTATGCATTCACCACATGCGCTATCTAAGGACGTCGACTGGTAAAGGCCGATGCATTTTTAGATTTGGCGGAGGTAGTCGCGTTACCCAGGCCGATTACATTAATAAAAAGTGACATTCTTACATATTTCAAGAAAACGGCTATTCAAAATTAGTGTTCCTCGAACTAATGTGAGGTCACCAAAAGAATTTGGCTTATGTATGTACATTAAAATAGAAACAGAGGATCTACTTAAATTATCTACTGAAGAAATATTTATTACGACACGCACAATTACAGTACAGTGGCCAATTAGCCCACATGCAGGAAGATTGAAAATGCCTTTCATGAACTTGTTTAATTGGGGTTGAAAAAATACCAGTTTCGTCGTTGTGGCATCTTCAGTGGCATTTTTCGTTTGTGTTCGTGCCGAAAGCTTGTCATACCGAACGCGGGTACATATGTAGATTAAGGTGGCCCTTAGTTGCATTGAGAGAAAAATTTGTTTGGGTTTTCAATCTCTCCCCCCAGATCTTTGCGAATACAGCAAATAAAAAGTATTGTATAAAACTTACAAGGTTAGAAGGCCGAGAAAGAGATTGAAGTCCTTAAAAAGAACGAATATCAATAATTACAATTGCAAATAATACTTTAGCCTAGAAAAGCCTAATCTTTTCCAAGCAATTTTATATCTTTTCTTCCTTGCTTTTTTAATATTACTATAATCATTCATTTATTATATGGAAGACAATAGAAAAAGAAGAAAGAAGAAGACCAATACCTGTTTAAAAAAAATTATCAAAATTAAAAAGTCGATATCGTTTTGAAACTTACACGTCGTTGGAGTCAAAATGAATGAACTACGAAACTGCGTTCTTGAAAAATTTGTATCTTATACCTTTATATTAAGTCGCTTTCATGCTTGTCCCCTCATTTCCATACGAAGTTTTGACCCACGGAAGTCTTTTTCGGTGACTTCACCTTGAGCTAGACACTTGATACTTAGAACATAGTTGAGATCTGAGAGACGTTACAATGCAGGTGAAAAAAAAAAAAAAATTCGCTAGGTGGCGCACGGATCGAGATATACAGAAAATTAATTTTAAAATGGAAATTTTGCGATCGACTTTTAACTAACTTCTCGGTGATCCAGAGACTTGAAACTTAGCACGTAGTTTGCGAGTCAATGGCACTACAATTCGCGGAAAATAAAATGCCGCCTGGTGGCAGACGAATCGAGATAAACGAAAATCCCTGAAAAAACGCAGGAAATTTTGTAATCGATTTTTGAGTAACTTTCCGGTGAGATGGAGATATGAAACTTGAGCCGTAACAGAACCTGGTGACAATGCAACATCTGATCAAAAAAAATCGCTAGGTAGCACGCGGATCGAGATAGTAAGAAAACAAATTTTAATTTCGGAATCTTTCAATCCATTTTTAGCTAACTTCCCGGTTACCTAGAGACTTGAAACTTGGCACTTAGTTGGAGGCCTGGTGACAATGCAACTTATAGAAAATCAAGTACCGCTAGGTGGGGCGCTAGTCAAGATAACCGCCAATCCTTTAAAAATGGGGTGAATCTTGCGATTGATTTTCGAGTAACTTCCCGATGAGCTAGAGACATGAAACTTGGGCCGTAAGTCAGAACCCGGTAACAATATTTTATCAAAAAAATTCCGGTAGGTGGCGCAAGGATCGAAATATTGACAAAACTAGTATTAAATTGGGAATCTTGCTATCGATTTAACTAACTTACGGGATATCTAGAGACTTGAAACCTGAAATATAGTTTTAAACTCGGTCGCAGTACAATGTTGGATCAGAAAATTTGAGCTACGTAACGCACAAGTCGAACTATTTAGAAGATTAGGCCATACCTTCACGGCTAGTCTCCTGAGTATTGCAGGCGTTGTAGAATTCCACCTCGTTGAAGGCGCAACTCAATACACACATACTTTTAGGCGTACGCGACTTCCACCACGATTCTTTTAGACTTTCAGGCGTATACGAATTTCACTACGATTTTCAGCTGTGCAAATTAAGTAGCTGACAAAGGAGGTGGAATTCTGTTGTTGTCACCAGTGTTGTCAGCGAAAATTCCACTAATTCTATTAAATCTTGCTATTTTGAACAAATAAATAAAGATAAGAATTTGCACTTAGGAATTTCTTAAATTACTAATCAAAGTTGCAATTGCCTTTTTGTAGGCAGTCCTAAAAGATTGATAATAAAAAGATGATAAAAAAATTTTAAGGACTACCTTTATATAAATGGACCAAAAAATAGAAAGCAATTTTTCATTTAATACAGACATAGTCTTGTTGAATTTTGACTAAAAAACTTCAACAATAGCTGTTGTAAAAAAAATTTTGGATTTAAAATTATAAAGGTAGATTGCGTGTTTAAATTTTAAATAATCAATTAGTTAATCCCAAGTACATGGTTTGCCTTAAATTGAAAGATTGCGCTCCACCTTTATAGTTTTAAATCCCACAATTCTTTTACAAGAGCTATTGTTAACATTTTTAGTCAAAATTCAACAAGACTATGTCTGTAATAAAAGAAAAATTGCCGTCTCTTTTATGGTCCATTTATATAAAGGTAGTCCTTAAAATTTTTTTATCATATTTTTATTTATAATTTAGTGTGAGGCGATTGTGCCCAGAATAAACGAATTAGGATGGACCAAGGATAACAAGTTCTCTTAACGATTTTAAGCTTCTTGAGCAACCTCAAAATATTTTTTTGGATTGCCCTTAAATTACGCACATACACATTTTTAAGCTACTTCAATATTTCTGGGGCGTAAGATAGAGAATGGGAATACTTTGGAAAACAAGGTCCACTCTTATGTAGATATATGTGTGTATAAGTATAGATATTTTGCCTTAAAGTTTGATTATTAAATTTAATATTTGCTTCAAACTTCACAACTTATGTGATAATAACCAACATTTTCTATTATCTGAAAAACACATAAGATAATGGTGACTTCTGTGCATTGTTATTTGTCAGCTATTCCAAAATTTCTTCAACTTGAATAACAATGAAGAAAAATTCAATTTGTAGATATTTTCGCCACCATAAAAAAGTTTTCGTTCTTCACCATGCGAACATGTTTTGTATTTTGGTTGAACATACATGGCAAACTATACTTGTGTATGTGTATGTGTATATGTGTATGTATGTAATACAGGGAATAACCTTCAGTTTTGGTTTTGGTTGGCTGTTTCACATCTACGTTTGGTACGCCCTTCAAAGCTGAGTGAATTTTGTGGGAAAACTGAGAATTGAATAAAGCGTAAGCGAGATTTGGGTATGAGACAAACCAATAAGCAGACTATCTCAATGTACAGACAGAATACGCTAAACTTATGCAGCTGTTTTGAAGTATGCAAATTTATGCACATGTCTGTGTAACCAGACTAACCAGAGCTTAGTCTCGTGCTAATACAGAAAACTGCAAAGATTTTATAACAATTTTTATAAATACATTGTGCACAAGACGAGGTCATTTCTGCAAGCGCAAGCAAATACTCATAAGATTTAATGTGAATTTGTTTCTTTAATGTGAATTTGGATCAATACATAAAAAATGTTATTCAAATACATAAGCAGCTTGACTTGACGGTAGTTTATTTTTAAAATCTTTTGCAATGCCGTCCAACTAAAGGTATTTTATTTTGTATGAGAGCGAAAGAACGCAATTTGATTTAGCTAAATTTTTTTTCATTGAAATATTGAATACAAATATCTTTAGTTGTCTAAGCGTTGGTGATTCGACGGGCGAATAGTTTTTTGGTTATATTATTTTGTTATTTTTAGTGGACTGTATATTATTTTATTGTTTAGAGAGAGGGAGGTCGCTATGGACCTGTTACGCCTTGTATTTATTCATTGGGGGCGAGCATTGGGGGCTCCAAGGTATTGGCTGCGGGTTGAGCCACCTTGTTTTGCTTTGAAAAACCCCCTCTGGGATAAACAATTTAAACTATGTCTTTAGAATATATCACTAACCAGTTGAGAATTACAAGCACACTCAATAGCTAATGAAAGAAACGAACGAAAAATGTTGATGGTTTAAGTCACTTAAACATTAGTGAAATCCAATGTGTGGAAAAAGAACCACACGAATATTCTAGAAGCGCTCATTATTTAGGAATCCACCATGAATCCGAAAAATGTGAAAAATATGAGTCTTTTATGAGTCGGATAAGATGAAAAATTTTAGCCTTATACCAAGAGTGCTCAGAAAACAAAAAGTTCCATAATAGATATTAATATTTAATAAAAAAAAAAAATGTTTGTTCAAATTTAGTTTGAATATAATCATACCGTCTTTTGCTGTTTCCTGTTTTTTGCTGTTCGATTTTTCTTTCATGGACGCTTTGCCTAATAATTTCTAAATAATCCTCACATTAGCAATGTATGTAAGTATTCTGGAATTTTTTGACTGCAACAACCAACTGGCAGTGTGGTTTTCATCGGTTGGTATTTTGAGCCTTCTTATGTCCCCCAGCGGGTTAGAGGGTTTAGAATATACCCGCGGTAGGTATGCCTGTCGTAAGAGGCGGCTAAAATACCAAATTTATTCAAGGGGTTGTGTAACGCAACCCTCTCAAGGGCTTGCCAGCGCAATATATAGCTTCTCCAACCCAATTGTTAACCTCACCTACCCGTGGCGAATCCTGTTTCATTAACAGCCGAGGCTCTGGCGACCCCAAGTTCCTCATGGACTTAGGGGATGGGGAGGGCGGGATGGCCTAGAAGGTTTAATATGGTTATATAAATTGTTCCCGAGATGGTCGGGCTAGTACCTTAATGGTGCTTTGTTACTGGAACGTACCGGATCTATATCCGACAAAGGACCATCAACATCAATAATACTCCCCAAAGCCTTCGGGTGTGTCTTTATCGTTAATACAACAACAACAACAACATCTTTCTTATGTCTAAGACTATATTGTTGTTGTTGTTGTAGCGATTAGGTTACTCCCCGAAGGCTTTGGGGAGTGTTATCGATGTGATGGTCCTTTGTCGGATACAGATCCGATACGCTCCGGTAACACAGCACCATTAAAGTGCTGGCCCGACCATCCCGGGAACGATTTATATGGCCACATTGAACCTTCAGGCCATCCCTCCCTCCCCACCCCCAAGTTCCATGAGGAGCTTGGGGTCGCCATAGCCTCATCTGTTAGTGAAACGGGATTCGCTGCTCGAAGGTGAGGTTGACAATTGGGTTGGAGAAGCTATATATTGCGCTACACAACCCCTTGAATCCCATGTCTAAGACTATCGCTGGCGTCGGTATGGCTCCACTTTTAAATGGTTTATTTACCAATACCGTTCTTTCCAAAACGGCTTCCCAATATGCTACCCCATTTTTAACGTGGCAAAATGATAGGAAAAATACTCTTTATTGCTGAAAGTTGCCGGTGCATCGCAAATACCTCAGAGGTATCTAAGGATGCATCAACCTTTGCCAGCTCATCCGCGTTTTCATTTTTGTCAATATTCTTATGATCAGGTACCCAATTGAAAGCAATAGGCACATGGTTTGCTGCTTCGCGTAACGCACTATTACAATTGATGTTGTTGTTGTAGCAGTGCTTCACCCCATCTAATAAGAGCGGACAATCACTTAATGGGACTCCGAATAATCTTGCAGTTGTAACAGCGTTGGACCAGAGAAGTAAGAATTTTAGAGGCGCTGATTCCACGTTGCAATTGAAAAGACGTTTGGTGTCATGTTGGGACACATAAAGAGTGGAATATACATTGGTAATACATTGGTACTTAGGTGATTCTGGCTAAGTAAGAACTTAACCTTTAATACTGTATATTCAGATCGAAGTTGAGCTAGAGTGACGCGCGTCTTCCTTGGGAGGTTGATTTCCGCTACTGCGAGTTTTGAGGTATTTCCTTAAGAACGAGGTTCAGCGGGCAATCCCTGGAATACTGTTTTTATTTATTTATTTATTTATGTTCCGACGATTGTTTATGGATGTTTCTGAGGGTCATGTCTTGTTCCTCTTTTAATTTCTTCATAGTGCTTACGGAGATGACTTCTTAAATTCCTTTTAGGCGGTGCCTCAAAGGATCGGAAACAGCTTTTTATGTGAAGTATTCTCACTTTACTGTGTAGGTCATGTTCTGGACGCATAGAATACAAACGATGAATTTATCTTCGCCCAAAGTGGTGCTGGAAAGAGAGTAGAGGATTTTGTTGTGGCTCTGGATTATAGGGTACGATTGCAGCTGCATCATCGGCAGAATGTAGATCCTGATCGAACGTCAAGCCCAGTATTTTTTGATATAATTGTAATGCCATCGACGTGCATATCCAATATGGTCGACATATGCCTTGTGTATGTGGTAAATAAGTTCGCCGAGGATTTGGTCTGTTACAGTGTTTGGACTATTGGTTTTATAGCATAGCTCATCAATGGATAGGCCGGGACCTGTTGACATAATCGTGTAGTCATCGACGTGGGAGAAAATGGAAAATCCTTCTGGTGGGCAAGAGAGTTTTCGACTGCCTTAGAAAAGGTATGTGGTGAATCTAGTGCTTTGAGCGCTGCTTGGCTGTCCGAGTATATGCGTATCTCAACGTCGCCTACCTCTAACAGAAAAAGACAGACCCCCTCCATTCCTAGAATCTCTATTTGGAAGATACAAGCTGAGTTTGGAAGACGACACGATATTGCGACTTTTAGCTGTTTGGAGAATACTCCCGCTTTTTCGTCCGACCAACCGGTTCTTGAGGGACACTATAATTCTTATCAACTATAATCTATAAACGATCTAGATTAGTTATGTATTGGTTTACATGAAATTTGACTAATGAAGTTTGCGTTTTTTGTAACATTCTTAAATGCTTGACTTGTTTATTTTACACTTTTATCATTTGTGTAGCGGCCGCTGTGGTGGGGTGCTAGCGTGCTCTGCCTACCACACCGAAGATGCTGGATTCAAGTCGAGTACATATCTGCCAAGAAGACCTTCCAGGTGAAAATTCGTCGGCGAAAACATTGAGGTCACGTACCAAAAAGGTTTGGAAACTATTAAAAGGAGCACGACGCAGATTTGAAGGGAAGCTCGGCCCGAATCTCTTCGGATGTATATTGCGCCTTTTATTATTTTTTTTTTATCATTTGCGTTCAAAGTAACAATTCGCTATTTTCAATAAATTTGAATTTATTTGTATACAAAGCATAATTAATTTAGTCAAAGCTAGCAATTCCAATAAACGCAGCAGCAAAAACATCAAACTCAACCGTAGCTACCAGACAATTTCATAGATGGTTAGTAGGTCAACCAAAAAACCGTCAAAATTTTAAATCATAATTAAAATGAATTTCCGATTGATTTTACGAAATGAAAAAATTATCTAATTAAATCAAATTTGTGTGCATACAAACACAAAAACAACAAGTAAGGAATGCTAAGTTCGGGTGTAACCAAACTTTACATACTCAGCTGCCAAATTACAGCTTGTAAAACTTTTAAATTAACTTCTTTTAAAAGTTGGCGGTGCCATGCCCATTGTCAAAAATTTTACTAATTTTCTATTCTGCGTCATAAGGTCAAGCCACCTTTCAAGTTTCATCGCTTTATCCGTCTTTGGTAATGAATTACCGAACTTTTTCGGGTTTTCGAAATTTCGATATCGAAAAGGTGGGCGTGGTTATAATCCGATTTCGTTCATTTTGAACAGCGATCTTTAGTGAGTGGTCAAATTTTATTAAGAATTAAAAATTTACTCAAGTTATCGTGTTTACGGACAGACGGATGGACGGACGGACAGGCAAGGCTAAAGGAATTTCTTTTTTCGCCCAGATCTTTTTGATATATAGAAGTATATATCTATATTGATTAGTTTATGCCGTTACGGGGTACCGTTATGCGAAAAAAAATAATATACTCTGTGAGCTCTGCTCAGCTGAGTATAAAAATTTAAAAATCCAAAAACATAGCCACAAAACAACGCCACAAGCGAAAAGGGTTTGGCCAGCCGATATGTATTATTAATCTTCAGGCACATTTTGATTATGATTTCCAATTATATAAAAGTATCGTAATACCGTCAATATTTGAGCACAAACTATTTGCATTCATTCAGAAAAACAAACCCATATGTACTTTAATTAAAAATCCAATGAACAGGTGCATTACTCAATATAAGTCTCGCACCACTTGAGTGAAATCTAAATGAAACATGAATGGCTTATGATCAGAAATTGCACGGATCGCAGCGCAGGACTGCATAATTTCTAAGATCATGTGCAAATCTCACGATATAAGACTCACAAAGTTGCTCATATCTCTAAAGAGGGAACACTCATCATGGGTGTCGACCCTCAAGGATCCGCTCTAGGGCTAATTCTCTGAAATGTGATGTATGCTGTAGCCTATGCAGACGATATTTTCATCGTAACAGTAGCCAAGAAACTGGATCTGCTCCAATCATTATGTAGTGACGCCGTAAGAAGAATGAAGTTATGCCTGACGAAAATGAGGCTGGAGATAGCTGGAAATAAAACAGAAACGGTAGCTCAAAGCGGACCGTGGATGAGCAAGTTCCAACCATAGGACATTATCAAATAAATGCAAAGCCTTTCTTGAATATTTAGGAGTTAACATTGACTCAAAACGAACATTCAAGAAGCACTTCAGAACAAAAGGAGAGAAGGTTTCCAATGTTAGTGGAGCTCTAATGCCCAACATCAGTGGCCCAGTCGAAGCTACTTGATATACAATTACGTCCGATGACACGAATCTTCTTTTATCGTTGAAATTTCCAGTAGATCTGCTGTCACGGGAAATGGCTGGTCTGTATGACATTGGTATCGGGCGACCACCTGAAGATGTCAAGAAAAACGCAAGGTCATGATCGATAGCTAGATGGCGAAAGTGGTGGTAAGTTTCTAAGAAAGGGCGCTGGATCTTCACTCTAGTTCAGAATATATTTTCTCAGCGAATGAATTTCTGCACACAGAGGTTTTGGAGAGGAAGCTTCCATTAGGAACTAAGCTTTCTTAATGTGCAAACAAATAGATGGTTGGTCTAGGAGGAAGGGAGTGAGCGCAGAGAAATGCGCCTTCTTTCTATCTTTGGATATATACAGCGATTGCAAAGCCTATTCCATGCTATGGTGGGGGTGAAGAATAAACAATTTCCAATTGCAATGAGACTCAATAGCTCAGGGCAGCATGAGCACAGACCATACGGCCATTTAAGTATAGCGTCATCAAAAATTGGACGGCCAGACTATATTATTGTGGTTGTTGTTGTTGTTGTAGCGTTAAGGACACTCCTGAAGGCCTTGGGGAGTGTTACCGTTGTTGATGGACCTTTGCCGGATACAGATCCGGTACGTTCCGGTACCAAGCCCGACCTTATCGGGAACGATTTGTTATGGCCAGAGCCTAGGCTGTTAATGAAACAGGATTCTTCACGGATAGGTGAGGTCGACAATTGAGTTGGAGAAGCTATATATTGCGCTGACAACCCCTTGAAAGGGTTGCGCTATACAACCCTTTGAATCTAGTTGATATTTTAGTCGCCTCTTACGACAGGCATACCTACCGCGGGTATATTCTAACCCCCTAACCCGCACTTCGACGGATCTTTTAGAGCCGGCAGATTGACGCAAGGGCGTTAAAATGTTACCAAAGTAATAAAGGAATTGGGTTTGCGACATACTGTGCTGATCCGGAAATAAACAGATCCAACAAGTTGCCAGCACACTGCAGCGTTTTTTAGGCGAAATTAGTTGCCGTAACCAAAGCAGTAGAAACACTGGAAGACAATAGCTTAAACAGCAGCCGCGTCAACTTTTATATTGATAAAAAAAATAAAAATAAATGTAAGGCGCGATAACCTCCGAAGAGATCTAAGGCCGAGCTTCTCTTCCAATTTGCGTCGTGCTCCTCTTGATTTTCCCTACAAATTGGCCGGACGGGACCTACATGTTTTATGCCGACTCCGAACGGCATCTGCAAGGCAGATGAGTTTTCACTGAGAGCTTTTCATGGCAGAAATACACCCGGAGCGCTTGCCAAACACTGCCGAGGGGCGACCCCGCTTAGAAAATTTTTCTTCTAATTGAAAAACCTTATTTCTAAAATTTTGATGTTGCTTTGCCCGGGAGTTGAACCCAGGGCATACGGCGTGATAGGCGGAGCACGCTACCATCACACCACGGTGGCCGCTTTTATATTGATAGCCAAGGAAAATTAAGGCAATAATCTCGCATGGCGCAACATCTTAACATGTTTTAGAGAGTAAGAAATCCCTAGAAAGAGTCGGGATAGGAAGAAACTGCTTTTAATTTCGGTCCCTGGGCATATGGAAAAAATAGAAATGAAATGAGGATGAGCTAGCTAAAGAGAGCGCATATCTTGAAGCTTGTACCATATATATTAGAATCAAATTTGGCGAGATAAAAAAAGGCGAGAGATGCACCTAAATGACGAATCAGAAGAGGTGTGGAACCAAGTGCCGTTATGCAAATTGTCTTAGATCATGTGCAGGTCTTACAAACTTCGACAAATACAATTACTCTTATCATTGAAAAGGTGCGACTATAGGCACATGATCGTTCCCTATGCTCGCAAGACTAAGACCCAAGATATATATAGGGAGTGGCTTAGCTGTCAGATCTAGAAGCAACATGAAACATAGGTACTAGAAAGCTTTTAGTATTTGTCAAGAGGATGGAACTATTGTATAACATAGGTCCTGGTTTCTGAAAAACTTTTACGATCGTTCGCTGAGCAAACTTCTGTTAAGACTATGGACTCGTTTAATCTCTGTGAGGTCCTCGAAAACCAGCCGGGTCAACCTTACCTAACCATGTGTCTTAACTTCAGATCTCTGTACGATAAAGTGACTGTTTTGGCTTCGCTTTTTCTCATTTATCTAGAAAATTTAAATGAGTACTTGATGACTGCCACACTGAGGGGTATGAAATGTCGGTAGATCAGTATTTTTTGTTTTTGGAAATTTTTTCCTACTCTTTAACAGTGTGCAGTCTGGTGCCCAAGCAAAAAACATATGGTATACTTACTCACCAATTTTTGTACAAGTCCTATAATGACAATGAATTTAATGTTTATTTAACTTTGACACAGCTGCCAAACACCATATTCATATTTATTAACAAGATTTCGTACAGAGCAAAGAGTCGTCAGCAAACAATGCAGTAGCAAAAAAAATTCCAAAAATGTAACAGATCAAAAAAATAAGGAAAGTTGAACAGAGTAAGCAAACGAAAACAAGAAAAATATGCACCAAAGAACATAAAATATTTTCAAATTTTTATGTATCCTAAACAAAGCGCGCTCAAACACTGAAAGGTTAAATTGGCGCTAAAATTTGGTGAACACAGCGAGAGTCCAGCATATTTTGACCATTTTCGTAAACGCGCCGCTGTAGTCCACCACTAGAGAGCTGAGTGCTTTGCTTTGGGTGTGAATTTCACTCTCACATAACTTTTCTCCACTTTATGTTTTTCTTTCGCGTGGGATTTTTTATGAGTAGCGTAAATTACTTTTAAGTTTGTGCATTGATGGTGAAAAAATAATACCAGCCAACAAAAAAAGTTTCAATTTCAGCGTTGGTCTTTTTCTTGTTTTGTTTTGTTGGACAATAATATGGAAAAAATCCCGGCAGTAGAAGTGATGAAGAAGACAACAACAAAATAAACTTTTTCAAACAAAGGCAATGAAGATATAAAATGATTACATAATGATGATGGGTACTTCTTTGACTTGCGAGTAAATGTTTTGGTCTTGCGAATTGGGCACGCCAGACACCAGAACACAAAACTAATTTTATATTGTGAAAATATGAAGAGCCATACCAATGGTATTTTAAAAGTATGATGTGGAAAGAATGCTGGACAATTTTAAATAGAATCATTAAAAATGAAAAATGGTAAACACGTCAAATATTTAAGTGCACACAGTTTGTCTTGTTCTTACATGAGGATGAGGTAGCTAAGGTAGAATCGACGGAGAACGTTTAGTTAGACAAGACAAATATCAACACCAAAGTGCTCCTTCCTCTCCCTATACCTCACCCTCACTCTTTTTCTATCCCGCTCTCTTAAAGCATGCGAAGACGACCTTCCTGATTTGACGTCTCTCATGCTACCCTACCCTCTCCTTTTGCTTTTCAATCCCTTTCCATCTCCCTCTCCATTTCCATTTCCCTTACCTTTTCCTTTTCTCTCATCCACTCACTCTCACTCTATCCTTTTCGCACTCTCTTTCCCTTACTCCCTCTCCCTTTCCTTTCTATGCCTCTCGCTATCACTTGACTTCCCACTCTCCTTCCCGCTTTTAGTTTTCCTCTCCCCTCCCTTCAATTCTTCATCTAACTCATCCGTTTCTTCTTCATCTTTCTCCGCTAATCTTTTACTCTACCTATCTATGGAAAATGTTTGTTGGGATGATTCAACGTGCAAATGCCGTAGGCATGACTGTCGTAAGAGGCGACAAAAACACCTTGGAGGCTAGACGTTATCACATGAAATCGTTACCGAGATCGTTCGACTATCACTTTAATGATTTTCTGGAATGAACATCATCAGTAACCGGCAAAGAATTGTCAGACGTGATAAAACTTTCCAAAGCCAAAGGGAAATGTCTTTATCGCTACAAAACGATGAGGAATATTACCGTAGTATTGGATAGTTAAAAAAAAAGTTGTCTTCGATACTGAAATACATTCCCAAGTTAAAGTACTGTGGATTTTAGAGTTATATTTTGGAGGCCATTTCAAAATGGCTCCAAAGATTTCAGCCTGAATATTTTCTGTAGCAAAAATACCCCAAAAAGAATGGCTAAAGTGTTCAACGACGACTCCAGCGGGTTAAGGGCTAACAATATTCCCACGGTAAAGCGTACCTGTCGTAAGAGTTGACTTAACTGAACAGAGTTGATGGTTCGATGGCTCAAAAAAGCTAATACCAGAACTTGGTAGTACTGAATGCACATCCGGAAATGGACGGAAAAGGACACTTCCTGACACTTTTGGGAGTATTTTTGCCGTTAAAATAACTAAAACAACAACAACAGGTTTACGAGACATATTTATACTCAGCTGAGAAGAGCTCACAGAGTACATTAATTTTGTTCGCATAACGGTACCCCGTAATAGCATAAACTAATCGAGATAGATATAGACTTCTATTATCAAAATGATCTGGGCGAAAAAATAAATTCATTTAGCCATGTCCATCCGTCCATCCGTCTGTCCGTAAACACGATAACTTAAGTAAATTTTGAGGTATCTTAATGAAATTTGGTATATAAGTTCATGGGCACTGATTCCGGAAATCAAGGTTATTTGTAATTCTATGGTAACGTTTGTCAGATATTTACGAATAACCGTTTTTTCAAAAGAAAAAAAAAATTGGGTCCACTTAATCATATATATCTCAAGAACAAATTGAGTAATTCCAAAACGGTTTGAAGCTTTTAAAAGGCAGTAAAATTTACTATAAACTCTATATACAACACATTTTGCTAGGCCCTGCAGATTCAAAGATAACGAACAATCATTACGGATTTTTTCAATTTTTTTTGTAATAATATAAAAAAATTTGTACTTTGCGAGGGAGGATCTAGAAAGCTTTCTATTTTTTCCAGATTTTTGTCTCTCTCTAAGCTCTGTTTTATTAAAAAAAAAAGCTTTCATTCAACAAAATCGATGGACTAATACAAAGGTTATAAGCATTCAAGTAGATATATCCATTTAATATTTAAGTACCCTACTGGTACATATGTATGTGTTAGTATTCGTGTATCAGTTAGTTAGCAGGTAGATTTTCGATGGGTTATTAGATAAAAAAAAAACTGTTAGTATCGTTTTCTCAAACCCAGGTACATTTCCAGCAAGTGCATATTTTCATGGCAGGTAGTGTTTTCTTTGTAGAACTAGGGAACCTTTTTGTCTAGGTATGCTTGAATTTTTACTTGATCTAAGTATAAATAATAGTACATGCGCCTTGTTCCTTCATAACATCTGCAAGGCTTGCCGGATATTGTTCTCATTTAAGGGCTTACAATTTTGATATTCATACCAAACCTTGTTTAATAATTAATTTTCATGAGAGGTATAATTACACTGAGTATTAGCTGGAATGGCTCTGTTGACATCTTTCCTTAATAACCACAAAGGCGTGAATCCAGAGAAATTATCACAAAAACCAAGCTTCCAACGGAATCAGCTCAAGCAACTTAATTCAGAGAAGGGCAAATGATGTATATTTGTATACTGACTCTCATCAATAGGCATCATATATAACTTTAATTCTTAATACTTCATAGCTTTGAAAAGGAACGAAAAAAATATATTACTAAGCTCAAAAAGCCCTTTTCAAAGTAAATTACTATGAACACTTAAAATTGTTTGCATAATCCAAAAATTCAATTGGGAAAACTAATTTACTTCGACAAACAAAAAGCTACCAATGGACGCATGATGAGTTTTCGAAAACAAGTTTATGTATGCACATACACAAGTATATCATAGAAGCACACATGCACACATGCACAAACGCACTTATACCTACATTGATATTTGTATTATTATGATCGAATATTATTTCGGCAGTTACATAAACCATATGAAAAACTTTATTGATTTGTTTAAATTGCGAAAAGTTTAATATTTCCATATACTCAAAATGCATTGTAAATAGATAGATGAACGTGTGTGCATGTATGTATGTGTGGAATTACATTGAAAGAAAGTAAAATGATGGTCGCGCGTTAGTGAAGGGGGGCAGAAAGTCCATGCATATTTATACCTATAAAAATATCTCAATATCCATCTACCAGAAAATTCTAAAGTAAATCACCGCAGGAAAAAGCGTACATGTTTGAGTAGTACGCATGGCACTAATTCAAATATACCCACAAACATGTGCATGCACTTCTAGTTTTCCTGCCTTATAGTAATAGGTACACCGTTAAAATTTGAACACAAACCTAAATTCCGTTAGGAACTGAAACTTTAAGAGTGCTTTTGAATATGACACTTCGGTTTTTATTTGAAAACTTTTAGTTTAAAATTTAACCAACATTTTTTCTCAATTTTAAACTCAACCCGTGCGTAATTTAAACCTGAATGTACTGATGTTTAAATCGTAATGATTCAAGTCATTAAAATCAAACTCGTTTTGAACTGAAATGTATTTTATGCGTGTTTAAGAATGTTGGCGACCATACGGCCATAGTAGTATAGCGATATCAATAACTGGACGAACAGACTATTTAATTCCGTACCTGCGTATCGATAGGCGTCGCAAATGTGACCCAATGATAGGCGAAGGGACACACGTGTACATCGACGGGTTCAGAGTAATATAACGAGTAGGTTCTGCGGTATACTGTACTGATTCCGAACTAAACAGATCCGACAAGCTTCCAGATCACTGCAACATTTTCAGGTGGCCGTATGTGACATAGCCAAAGCAGTAGAAATACTGGAAGGAAAAAACTGCAGCCGCTACAACTTTTATATTAACATTCAAGCAGCAATTAAGGCAATAATCTCGCATAGCATAGCATCTAAAAGTATCGTAGAGTATAAGCAATTCATGGAAAGAAACGGGATAGGACGAAATATCCATCTATATTGGCTGCCTGCGAATATGGGAATAGGTGGAAATGAAAAATCGGTTGAGCTATCGCAACAGAGCGCATTGTTCGATACTTGTGCCATAGACATCCCAATGAGATTGTGCGACATTAAGAGAAGGCGAAATTTCTACATGATCGACAAAGAGGGAAAGGCGTGGACCCAAGAGCTAGGCTGTAAAATATCCAAAGACCATGTGATCTTAGAGTAACAATATTACTTTTATCATTAAAAAGAAAGGACTGTAGGCTCATGACGGGTATTCTGAGTGGATACTGTCTTCTCGCTTCACATGTTTTTTATATAAGACCTTGTGAGTGAGTGTAGATGAAGGAAGTGTGGGTTGCAGGAGTAAAAGATCGATCACGTTTTGTACTCGGGCGCTGCCCTCGCCCAGCTAAGACTCAAGCTAATAGGAGTGGATAGAGCTAGTGACTAAGTCCTACAACGCTTCTAGTATTCGCGAAGAGAACGGAGTGATTTTGTAGCATGGGTCTTGTTTTTTTAGTTTTGCCATTGAACAAACTTCTGGTAACACTTTGGACTCAGTTTATGATAGCTCTTCACAGACTAGCCAGTTCAACAGAATCTTACCTATCTAATCTCATAAATAGTTTAAAGTTTAAAATCAAATTTCTTAGCGAGTTATTTGAAGTATCTGAAAAGAATTTTTTTACACAAAAATATTAAAAGGAACTTTCGTTCCAATCATTAGATTGTATCAAAAAAATTTAAATAAAATTAATTTTGCAAAAATTTTGAATTTTTCAATTCGATTTTTCTACAAGTTTTTGAGCACGCAGTCTTTTATCCCTACCAATTTAAATCAAACAACATAAAAGTTATAGGTCCCAAAGTTCGCAATCGAAAACTGTTCTAGATTGGTCTCCATACAAAGTGTCAACAATTTTTTTATATAGAAGAAATCTGAATGTTAAAAATCAAAAATAATTTTAAGACACTTATGACTTGTACGTTGCGAGACTAAAATGAATTGGGCTACCAAACTGCATACTCAAACAAATTCAAAAGAATAAATTTTCGCAAAATAGCTTCGAATTTTCTCGAAACATATTTGAGATAGATTTGTATGGTTCCACTTACAATATTCGGGGTAGTTTTTCGTAAAATTAAAACAAAAGATTTGAATTGAAGAAATTTGATAAAAATTGATACTGCTTTTTTTTAGTTCGCTGCTGTACTTATGTATATGCATTTCAACAAATGGCAAACCGAAGGATTTAACTAATTGCTTTGCAAATGAATATCACTAAAGATTTCATATGTATTTTCAACTAAAGATAGTGCAAAGAAACTGATATTTGCCTGAAGTTTTTGCTTGTAAAGTTTGTCTTTGCAAACAAAACAATTTCAAGCAAAAAAGTATAGAATAAATATAGGAAAATATGCCAATTAGAATTGTGAAAATATGTATGCAAGTAAATATTTGTAAACTTATGCATGTGGTTGCCGCCGTGGTGTGATGGTAACGTGCTCCGCCTACCACACCGAAGATCCTGTGTTCACGACCCGGGCAAAGCAACACCAAAATTTTAGAAACAAGTAAGGACGGGACTGTCTTCTCTGCCGAAGACTTCATACCTTTCATGAATGGGGCTGGACAATAATCTTATCCCGTTCGTAATCTCCAAATAATCAGATGTATAAGATAAATATAAAAAAATGGCAAAAAACCCCCTTATCTGAACGATCGGTTGTATGGGATATATATTATATATAGCTCCGATCGAAATGATTTTTACAGGAAATCTTCTATGATATATTAGAATACACATATATCCCTGAGTTTCACGTTTATACTTTCCAAATTGCGGCAGGAATGACCAAAATTGTCTTACCTGAACGATTGGTTGTATGGGAGATATATTTTATAGTTGTCCGATCCTACCGGATCCGATAAATGCCTAATATAATACAAAAATACATCCTTCAGAAAATCTTCTATTATATATTGAAATATATATCACCGAGTTTCACGTTTATGCTTTCTAAATTAAGAGAGAAATGTCCAAAAACCTTTCTATCTGAACGATCGGTGGTTTAGGATATAACTATATATAGCTCCAATCAAAATGATGTTTTCAGGATATCTTCTATGATATATTAGAATATACATATATCACCGAGTTTCACGTTTATACTTTCCAAATTGCGGCAGGAATGACCAAAATTGTCTTATCTGAACGATCGGTTGTATGGAAGATATATGTTATAGTTGTCCGATCCTACCGGATCCGACAAATGTCTAATATAATACAAAAATACATCCTTGTGCCAAATTTCATTGAGATGTCTCAAAATTCGAGGGACTAGTTTGCATTCAAATAGACAGACGGGCGGACAGAGGAGGGAACCACCTTGCCATTCAACGGACTGCTATATTTGTACTACAAAAGTACTTGGGGTTGGAAAGTCAAGAAAAGTAACCTATGCGAGCGTCTCTACATTGTCATTACCAGAACTAAATACAACGGAAGCTACATTGTCGGAATCAAATTCAACTTTAGTTCCGGCTCCAATTTCATTGCCAACAGCAATATCTGATTACGAGGCATCATGTTGTGCTGGATTTCAAACGGAAAACAAAAGAAACTCTTTGTCACAGGCACAACTCAATAATTGGATAAGGGATTTGGAATTGTCAAAGGAAAAGGCCAAACTACACGCCTCTCATATGCAACAATTTAAATTTTTTTCATCCGATGTTAAGGTAAAATATTGTAACGAATATTAGCAACACCAAGAGATACTATCATCTCTAAGCCGATACTAAGCATTCACTTGTCTGTACATAAACAAATCAATCATTATGTATACACATATGTACATAAAGGCAGCGGAGATATACTCACAAAAGTATGCAATCATCGGTGGAAGTATTACTCACACATACACCCGCATGTGGCTATGCGAGAGGCTACAAAAGTGCATCTAGCTAGTACCTAAGTTTATAGCTGGTAACTAAGTAGTAAATTCAAGAAGAAGAAACGCCCAGAAGTGTGCGAACGCGACAGCAGAGAATATAAAAGGAGCGAAAGCTGAGTAAGCAGCAATACGTTTGATTTAAGCATGCTATCAGTTGCGAAGTATAAGTGTTGTTGTGAAGTATTTCCAAAGTAGTCTGATAAAGACAATTTTGCATTTTTGAATATTGGAGTTATTTATTCAACAGTTTAGCAATACGAATGTTTGTAGAAGATTTGGAATAAGAGGAGTTTCCATAAATTCGCTACAATATTAGAGAACAATATTATAGTCCCGATCGCGCATGCAGTATATACGAAGGAAACGTATGAGATAATGCAAAAATTGCTCAAATTAATCAAATACGAAGAACATGATTGGAAAATATGTGCCGATCTTAAAGTCGTTGGAATGCTATGTGGTCTACAAAGTGGATACAGAAAATACTGCTACTTTCAAGTTGGGGTGGATAACATAAAATACTACCCACTTATAAAGAAGGAAAAAATAATTCTACCTCCGCCCCATATCAAGCTCGGCCTTATCAAAAACGTTCTCAAGGCTTTGGACAAAGAAGGCGAAGCTTTTCGTCATTTGAAGATAATCTTTCCAAAGATTTCAAAGAACTATTGTCACCAGTAAACGCAGCAGCGTGGGATTATTTTGAAAAGGTCGTTACTTTTTTTTAGGTAAACACAATAGTCCTAACTACGAGATGATAGTGAACGACTTAATCTAAAGTTAGGCGGAAACGGGTTAATTAAAAAACATATTTAAGGCCGTTTTTACAATTAACTTTAAAACCTATCTGCCCGATAAACAAAAATGTATGTAAATGTATGAAAATTTTTAAATTTACATGGGAATATATAGCCCTAAATCTAAATTCTTCGTTCATTTCCGAACAAACAAGAACGAGAAAAATGTAAACAAAAAATTTGTTTGAATTGAAAGATAAATCCAGCCTAAGAACACTATATACTAATGTGTCACTTATGTATTTATCTAATATATTTTTTATTTTCTTTCAGGAGTAAATATGTTTTTAAAAATTCATTTTCTACACTCCCATTTAAATTTTTTCCCGCAAAATCTTGGCGACGAAAGTGACGAGCATGGCGAAAGGTTTCACCAGCAAATGAAAATGATTGAAAGTCGGTATCACAAATTCCGGGATGTCGCTGTGATGTGTGACGACTGTTGGTTTCTTATAACAGAAATCGATCCTAATCTAAATAAGCATCAAAACAAGCCACATAACTTTTTCAATTGTAAAATAAAATTATAGAGTAAAGACAGAATGATATGTACATATGCTATTATTTGTAGGGTACTTAAGTTTTACTATATGGATATATTTATTTGAATGCTTATAACTTTTGTACTAGTTCATCGAATTTATTGATTGACTAGCAGACCCGGCAGACGTTGTTCTGCCCTAAATTTGGCCTATCTGCATAAATTTTAATAAGCTTTTTCCGTTTAACTCTGCCCTATCCCTCTACACTTTTCCCTAATCTTTTTATTCACTCCTCCCTCGGTCTTTTTCGCTTCATCTCCATCTTCATCTCATTCTATATCTTTCTCAGTCTCCTTCTCTCTTTTCTCTTCTCTCAAGTTTTTCTACTTCTTCTTCATCTCCTATCGCCAGTCCCAGAGGGTGGTATATATTTTGTTCCAGTCCCATTTCAAGTCTCAGTCCCAGTCTCACTCCGAGTCTCAGTCTCAGTCCCAGTCCTAGTCCTAATCCCAGCCCCAGTCCGTCTCTGGCATACTTCCCGGAAAAAAGCATCGTAAATACTAATATAGGCAAATTTATATACGAAATTTCAGGCAAATCGAATAGGTCTATGTAAATAGGTATGTGGGTATTATTAGTTCTTGTCTTTATTTCGGCTTCGCATGCATATTTATCAGTTTTGCCAGGTTGATGCGACTAAGTCGAATATCACAATGAACTTTAGAGCTCTCAGCAACAGCTTTCATTTGATATCCATAATACACACACATTCTAGGGGTATCCGGGTCCATGTGTTGGTATATATCTCGAGACCCTAGTCACTCAGCGGTGTAAAATTTACTCTGTATTATAGCACAAATCAACAGCTTCAATTTGATACCCATAATATAAAAACACATTCTAGGTATACCCGGGTCCACATTTTGGCCTATATCTCGAGACCGTAGTCACCAAGCGGTATAAACCTTACTCTATACTAAAGCATACATCACCAGCTTCAATTTGATACCCATAATGTTAAAACACATTCTAGGTGTATCCGGGTCCACGTTTTGGGCTATATCTCGAGACCCTAGCCTCCCAGTTGTATGAAAATTAGCCTGTACTATAGTACTCATCAACAGCTTTCATTTGATATCCATATTGTATAAACACATTCTAGGGGTACCCGGGTCCACGTTTTGGGCTATATCTCGAGACCCTAGCCTCCCAGTTGTATGAAAATTAACCTGTACTATAGCACTCATCAACAGCTTTCATTTGATATCCATATTGTATAAACACATTCTAGGGGGGTACCCGGGTCCACGTTTGGGCCTGTATCTCGAGACCCTAGTCACCCAGGGGTATGAAAATGACCCTGGACTATAGCACACATCAACATCTTTCATTTGATGTCCACATTGTATAAACACATTCTAGGGGTTCCCGGGTCCTCGTTTTGATCTTAAGACCATAGGCACGTAACGAAAAAAAGGTAGACTATGGCCGATTCTCAGACCTACCCAATATGCTCACAAAATTTGATGAGAATCGGTTCAGCCGTTTCGGAGGAGTTAAGCCTCTAAAACCGTGACAGAAGAATTTTATATATTAGATTATTTTATTATTTTTTTTGTAATAAAACAGAGCTTAGAGAGAAAAAAAATCTGCAAAAAAATAAAAAAATTTCGAGATCCTTCCTCGCAAAGTACAAATTGTTTTATATTATTACAAAAAAAATTTAAAAAATCTGTAATGATTGTTCTTGAGATATATATGATTAAGTGGACCCATTTTTTTTTTTTTTTTTTTTGAAAAACCCGTTATTTGTAAATATCCCAAAAATTTACCATAGAATTAAAAAAAACCTTGATTTTCGGAACAGTGGGTGATTTTACATAGGAATTTCATATTGGCGTCTCTGGTGCATTTTGGCTGTAAACCAGTGTATTTACTAAATTTGTCTCCAAAGCTCTCAGCTGAGTATGTAATCTTCGGTTATACCCGAACTTAGCCTTCCTTACTTTTTTTGATATGTGATTAATCGGGATTTATGAATTTATATTCGTACTAGGATTTTGCGACGCAATTTTGTGAGATTTGTTTAAACCACTACGAGCTCTTAAGTCAAACTTGACTCAATAAGTTTACTCATAAATTCAAACAGCCAATCAAACCGTTCAAGTAATCAATAAACACTCATGAATATCTAGTCAGAGTCATCTGCGGCGACAATTACCCAAGTTCGGCGACAAGTGGAGCAGCATCGATTTTGACTTTTTGTTAAAAAGAAAATGCATTCATTTTCGAAAGTTTATTCATTTCAATCGTTTTTATGAATTTTTTTTTTCAGCAGAGAGTTTGCTTTAACTATCAAATCGAAGGCGACACTTTGATGATAGAAATGTCAATACAAATAATATTATTCACAAAGACAACCGACCGCAAATTCGCTTGACAGCCAGCTTTGAAAAAGTTCGAAAGTAAAAAGTCCAATTGATCAAATTTAATGGTTTACTGGCTGTGGTGAGTACTGCGAAAACCACTCACTCAAGCACAACTCGAGTCAAAAGTGCCAATCCGCAAGAACGCAAATTTCATGCATAAAATTTATGTATGTAAAAATGTTTGTAATTTTGTATGCCATAAAGGCAACAAAAACAATTTGAATCACCGCAACGAGTAAAGTTTTAAGAATTGCAATAAAAAATTTGGCTCAATTAAAATTTAGAGCTAACGGGAAGTTTAAGCGAAGTATGTGCAGCCACTTTACTTTGATTTCTTAAATATTCTGATAAAATCCTGTAATGTTTCTCACAAAGTTCACGTCCTTTAGTATACTATGATATAATGTCGAAAGAAGAGCTGGTATACTGAATATTTTGTCCTCTGTTGTTATTGTTGTTGTAGCAGTGCTTCGCCCCATCCAACAGGTGCGACCAATCACAAATTGTCATCAATGTCCTCTAATGGGAGTCCGAGGAAACTTGCAGTTTCAACAGGGGTGGACTATAATGAGAGGGGTGTTAGAGGCGTTGGTTCCACATTACAATTAAAGAGATGGTTGGTGTCATGTGGGGACACATTGCAAATGGCGCATACATTTTGTATGTCACGGTTGATTCTCGATAAGTAAGAGTTTAACCTGTTACTGTATCCAGATCGAAGTTGAGCTGAGTGACTTGCGTTTCCCTGGGCGATTTGCGTTCCTCTTCCGCAAGTTTAGGGTACTGTTCTTTGAGTACTGGATTGACCGGGCAATTCCTGTCATAAAGGTTCGACGCCTGTTTGTGGAGTTCACTGAGGACCTGCTTGTGTTTTTTTTTTTGCTTCATACGGCTGAGTTTTCAGGTGCCGTATTTCCTCATAATGCTTACGGAGATGACTCCTTAAGCCCCTGGGCGGTGTTGGCTCATCAATCACATGTCTGTTGGGATGCCCAGGTTTCTAGCTATTCAACAGGAACTGTTTGGTTAGCATCTCATTTCTCTCCCTGATGGGGAGTATACTCGCTTCATTATGTAGATGGTGTTCTGGAGACGTAAGAAGACAGCCCATGGCGGTTCTGAGAGCAGTATTTGGACAGGCCCTTAGCTTCTTCCATTGAGTAGTCTTTAGGATTGACGACCATATCGGGGATGCGTAGCATGCAATCGTCTGGCCAATTGCTTTATAAGTAGTAATAAGCCTTTCTTTATCTTTTCCCAAGTGCTGCCAGCAAGAGATTTAAGGATTTTATTACTTTTCTGGATTTTCGGAACAATTGCAACTACATGCTCACAAAAATGTAGATCCTGATCGAACGTCACACCCAAGATTTTGGGGTGTGAGACAGTCGGTAGCGTAGTGCCATTGACGTGGATGTTCAAAATGGTCGACATTTGGGACGTCCATGTTGTAAATAAGGCCGCGAAGGATTTAGTCGGTGATAATGCCAGGTTTCGCGAGGCGAAAAAACTGGAGAGATCAGGGAGGTAGCCGTTTATTCTGCTGCAAAGCTCATCGGTCTATGGGCCCGGGCCTGTGGCCATTATTGTGCAGTCATCGGCGTAGGAAACTATAGTAACTCCTTCTGGTGGCGAAGGTAGTTTTGAAATGGAGAAGTTAAACAAAATTGGGGATAGGACACCACCCTGTGGCGCCCCTTGCTTAGTTCTTCTTGGTTTTGATGTTTCGTTTCTGAATTACACCGATTCCTGCCAACCACCCGTATAATTTGCGGTCCACCTATTCAGACATGGGGGAAAGGTAGACCCCTTCAAGCCTTGCAGTAACGTGCCATGGTTGACCGTATCAAAACCTTTTGATAGGTCTAGCGCAACGGGTACTGTTCTATGCTGGGAGTTTTGATTTAAACCGCAATTTGTCTGTGTGCTAATGGCATTTAGCGCGGTGGTAGTGCTATGGAGTTTTCTGAAGCCATGTTGATGAGGGGCTAGCTGCAAATTTGCTTTGAATTAGGGGAGCAAAATGGCTTCAAGCGTCTTGGCTGCTGGCGATAGGAGAGATATCGGGCGACATGACTCTCCTATATTAGCTGGTTTCCCAGGCTTTCGTAGTTGAACCACCTTGGCTTTTTTCCATTTTTCGGGAATGACGAAGGTGGAAAGAGACAGGTTGAAGACATGCGCTAAATATTTGAAAACCTCTTTCCCTAGGCTTTTAAGCATCGGCATGGCTATGCCGTCTGGGCCCACTGCTTTGGATGGCTTAGCATTACCGATGGCATCCTCAACCTCTTTGGCGGTGATGGTAATTGGAGGCGCGCTGAATTTATGCTTATGTGGCTGTCTATTGGCCCTCCGTCTATCTTTGTCGACCCTTGAATGCATTATATATTGTCGGCAGAAGACACTCGGGCATTTTTTCGCATCCGACAGCACATTATCGCCAAAGGCGATGGAAATTTTGTCATTTTGCTTAGACGGATTCGATAAGGACTTGGCGGTGGACCAAAGCTTACCTACATCGGCAGAGAGGTTACAACCGCTTAGGTGTTCCTCTCATTTTGTCCGCTTGTGTTAATCCACAAGTAATGTGATGCGTTGGTTTATATCCCTTATTTGGTGGTCGCTGGGATTGAGCTATCTTCTAAGGTCACGTTCTCTCGCTAAATTTGCGGCCTCCGCCGGAAAGTGAGGCGGAATTTCTGTAACTCTACCGGCGGGAATGAAGTGAGCCGAGGCAGATTCAATGACCTGCTCCGCTTTTCGAGAATCAGTCGGGATAGGGAGGGCAGCAAAGCGGTTGTCTATAAAGGACTTGTATTCATCCCACTTTCCTTTTTTTAAGTTTTTGAAAGTGCGTTTTCTGTGACGATGAAGTCGGCGGTACGCTCGAGCGAAATAAGTATAGGCAGGTGGTCGGATGCCAATGTTACCACCGGCTACCAGTTGACGCAGTTTACGAGTCCTGCGCACACGTCTCCGTTTATTATGCAGAACGTCGTTTCTTCTATTTGATCCGCCAACATCTCATCCAAATGTCTACCTGCAAGTTTGAATGCCATAGATCGTGATGGGCATTGAAATCGCCTAAGATAATGCGATTATTGCCAGTGAGTAAGGCGCTGATATTAGGGTGGTATCCTTTGGGGCAGCAGGTGCTAGGAGGGATGTAAATGTTGATGATTTCTAAGTTTGCATCGCCTGACCGAACAGATAAGCCTTGACGTTCTAAGACACTGTCCCTACGTCTGGGAGTAAGAGATGGGTGACTACGCCTGGGTTGGACGTCCCTGAGTTGGTGCACCGTGGGGAGCGATCGGCAGCGGGTACTTGTTGTGGCTTGCTGAGCAGCGGGGCTGCTGGAAGGTTGTGGGACGCACTAAGGTGCAGACTACGGGACGCCCTTGGGCGTGTACAGCAAGTAGCCACAAAAGATTTATAGATGTTACATGGACGTCTGGTTTTGGGATCCAGCCCAGAACAAACTGTCCAATGCAACCATCCCTTACACGAGACACACTGACAAGATTATGAATGTCCTAAAAAGATTCTTTTCCGGCAGACGCAGCAAAACCATTTCTCAGGACCGGAGTCAGGAGACGGACCCGGATTGGATTCGATACCTTCCCGGAGCAAGAGAATGTGGAGCAGTACCGCTGCAAGGAGCTGCTGGGAGGATGATAGTTTGTAGGAGGGACGCAGCAAATTAAATGGGATTACACTGAAAAGACAGTCCTTGGTTGGGAAAAATCCCGAGTCGCTCCTGTAAGTAGAACCGGCTGCCATGGGAAGCGATATCTTATCCTTCCTGGGATGCTTTAAACGTGCGTAGAAAGAAATTTAAAGACGAACTATAAACTCAAATCTTAAAGGACTTCGCTGGCTAGTTCATATTGTAAGAATGGGCCACCGGAAAATATATTCGCCTCATTTGATGATGCTCTTTGATGATGCTCCCACTCACAAATTGTCATCGAAGTCCTTTACCAGGAGTCCAAGAAAACCAGCAGTTTCACTAGAGTTGGAAGAAAGTTAGTAATAGGACAGGAAGCAATAACAAGAGGAGGAAAGCAGAAATTGGAACAGTGAAAAAGAGTTGAGACTGAAGAAAATTAGGAAGAAAAAAGTGTGAGCAACTGGGGTAGCAGAAAAACAAGGGAAAGAGAAGGGAAATAAAAAATGAAAAAAGTAGAACTAAGAAAAGGAAAGAACTATACGGACGAACAAGTTGAAGAGGGAGCTACATAAGAAAAAATGAGCAGTGGGGCCAGAGGAAAATAAGTTTTCTGGCACTTATCGGCCTCCTAGGATCGGATAATTTAAACCTGGTTTGCATAATTTTAAAGCAACATTTTCCAAATGTTATTGTTATCAAATCAAAAAATGTATTTCTTTGATATTTTGAAATAAAAGTTTTTTTGAGCAAATTTCCTGTACATAAAAAAATTTTTTCTTCAGATATTGCCATGATGCAAGTAAAGAGACGGGGTTTCACTTCTTCTCGGCCATTGCCCTCATTTAACATAAACTGCGTTTTGTCATTCCCTTTTGGACCAGCGCCACTAGTTTTTTTACAATTCTAGTTTATGTTTTTATTTGGGTTTCATCGTTTGTATTCGGTTCAACAAAGCGGTTGCTCCGAACACGACGCCACCAAACATACCTCATAGTTTCGTTTACTCTATTGGAGTTGAAGCTATTGCAATGGCTGCCAGCTGGTGACTGATGTGAGGGTTCAGCTGAACTCCACAGCGCCCTTATATTTGCGGCTTACACGAGTGCACTGGACGGTGTTTGAAGGCCCTTCCCTTTCACTGGGCCACGATGCGAAGTAACGGCGGATTTTCCGCAGAAAGAGACGTTGCTGCTATAAAGTTATTGATTAAATAAAGGAAGGTAACAAAGGGATTTCGGTTTACCAATAGATTCTAAAAGGAACAGAACCTGCGACTAACGATATCACAAGCGATACATCATTTCCTCAATTCCAAACAACGGCTATGATAGATCGCAGTATTCTATGGGGAGATATCTAATGCAATTTGGGGATCTGAAGAATGTTCAGAATGTTGCGGGATGAACAAAATACCCCGCTACCACTCTTCGAATCAACAGTCCTTTTTATACTCAGAGTGCTTTGCACACAGAGTAACTTTGATTAACTTTGATTGGATAACGGTTGGTTGTACAGGTATAAAGGAATCGAGATAGATATAGACTTCCATATATCAAAATTATCAGTATCGAAAAAAAATTTGATTGAGCCATGTCCGTCCGTCCGTCTGTCCGTTAACACGATATCTTGAGTAAATATTTACAATTTTTGTTTTTATATCGGCCTACTGATTTGTAAGATCGCGGGTTCGAATCGAGCTCAAGGCCTAACAATAATTTTTTATCATTATTATTGTTATGATAAATTTTTTCTTAATTGAAAAAATTTTTAGATTAGAATAGAAGAAAGAAAAAATTTAGACTACTGCCAAAGCTCGTTGTATAGATCCACTTGAGTAAATATTGAGATATCTTCACCAAATTTGTCTATATATATAAAATAGAATGTATGTATGTATGTTTGTGTGTTTGTTTGAGGCTTATGGACTCCGAACTACCACGCCGATTTTATTCAAATTTTCAGGATAACTTAGTAGGAACCCGTAGAGTGTTTGTGGAAAGTTTTTTTCCGGGAAGTGGACCAGGGACCGATTTATTCTAAACTATCATATATATGGCTCGATTTGCCAAATTTGGTATGTAGGTTGCGTTATATCTAGAATAATAATTTTTCTTCAGGTAAGTGGACCAGGATACATATTGGTGACTAGGGTCTCGAGATATAGGCCAAAACGTGGACCCGGGTACCCCTAGAATGTGATTATACAATATGGATATCAAATGAAAGCTGCTGATGAATGCTTTACTACAGATAATTTTTTATACCGCTGGGTGTCTTGGGTCTCGAGATATAGGCCAAAACGTGGACCGGGATACCCCTAGAATGTGTTTGTATTTTGGATATCAAATGAAAGCTATTGCTGAGAGCTTTTAAGTAATTTTCATTGTGATATTCGATTTAGTCGCATCAAACTGCCAAAACTGATAAATATGCATGCGAAGCCGAAATAAAGACAGGAATTAATGATACCCACATACCTATTTACATAACTCCTATTCGATTTGCCTGAAATTTGGTATATAAATTTGCCTATATTAGTATTTACGATGCTTTTTTCCGGGAAGTAGACCAGAGACGGACTGGGACTGGGATTAGGACTAGGACTGAGACTCGGAGTGGGACTGGAACAAAATACATACCACACTCTGGGACTAGCAATAAGATATGAAGAAGAATGAGAATAACTTGAGAGAAGAGAAAAGAGAGAAGAAGAAGGAGACTGAGAAAGAGATAGAATGAGACGAATATGGAGATAGATGAAGCGAAAAATACGGAGGGAGGAGTGAATATAAAGATTAGGAAAAAGTCTAGAGGGGCGAGGGCAGAGTTAGATGGAAAAAGCTTATTAAAGTGTATGCAGATGTGCCAAATTTAGGGCACAACAACGTCTGCCGGGTCTGCTAGTAGAAGATAGATATTAGATTGGAAAACACAAAAAACCTGATTATTTAGTAAATAATAGATCTAGAATGTTAATGAAAATTTGAAAACAATTTTAAAATGGGCGTGGCACCGCTCAGTTGTGATAAAATAAATTTTACAAATATTATTAATCATAAATCAAAAATCGTTAAACCTATTGTAACAAAATTCGGCAGAGAGGTTGCCTTTACTACAAAGAATGCTTTGAAGAAAAATTAATGAAATCGGTTAAGGACCACCCCCACTTTTATATAAAAGATTTTTAAAAGGGTCGTGGACGAATAAAATAAGCTATATCTTTGTAAAAAAGATCTTTATATCAATGGTATTTCATTTCCCAAGTGGACTTATAACAGTAAATAGGAAAAACTTCAAACTTTAAAAAATGGGCGTGGCACCGTCCCTTTTATGACTAAACAATTTTCTATGTTTCGGGAGCCATAACTCGAAGGAAAATTAACGGATCGTAATAAAATTTGGTACACATATTTTCCTTATAGCAGAAAACATTTCTAGTAAAAATGGAGGGGATCGGTTTAAGACCACGACAACTTAGATATAAAACAAGTTTAAAAGGGTCGTAAACTAGAATAATAAGCTACAACATAGCAAAAAATAGTTTTGAATCAATGATATTTCACTTAACAAGTTTTATTGTAAGAGGAAATGGGGAGACATTTTTTTTTTAAACGGGCGGTGCTACGTGTTATGTACAAGAGTAATTTATCTGAAATGAAATATACAATTGAAGCTCACGCTGACTATATAATGTTCGGTTACATCCGAACTTAGACACCTTTACTTGTTAATTGATAAGACTGAGCTTTCGAAAATTTAAAGGAAGTTTTGCTAAACATCCAAAGGCAAGGCCTGAATACTAAATGTTGTGAAGTTGTAGGACGCACCTAACCAGATGCAGCATAATTATTATTTTTTTTTCGGAGTCGAAAAAGCCCGGCTCAAAAAATTTTGCTAGGTGAAAATGTTTGAGTTCTCAGGTATCCCTATAGCAATATCATGTCGAACCATGAAATAAAAAAAATTGTTTAAAGATAAAAAATTTTTAATAAAGATAAAAATTATTTTCCGATTTTTATTAACTGAGTCCGATAGAACTAGTTAAACTCGGACTTTTAAGTATAAAAGTCCGGAAATAAAAGTTAAATCCAAACTTTTATTTTTTAAGGCTAAAATGAAAGTCCGGCTTGATAACAAAGGAACGGGCTTATCCGAAATAAATTTTTTTTTAATTCGGATAAGCCGTTTCTTTGTTATCAAGCCGGACTTTCATTTTGGCCTTAGAAAATAAAAGTCCGGATTTAACTTTTATTTCCGGACTTTTATACTTAAAAGTCCGAGTTTAACTAGTTCTATCGGACTCAGTTAATAAAAATCGGAAAATAATTTTTATCTTTATTAAAAATTTTTTTTTCTTTAAACAATTTTTTTTATTTCATGGTTCGACATGATATTGCTATAGGGATACCTCAGAACTCAAACATTTTCACCTATATCGGAAAATAATTTTTATCTTGATCCAAATACATATATTAAAAGTCCAAAATTAATAGTTTTACAAGGAATTATATTATAAAAGGAATAACAGTTTCCGTCCCTGATCAAAATAGTAGTATATCGACACGGGATTAAATGGTGCTTTGTATGTATCCGTCCTCCAAATAAGCAAAGAGGCGGAGTATATAATGAACCCAGAGCAAAAAGAAGATGTGAACACAATGCACGAAATGTCGAAATGCGAAGAACAAATCAATGTTGCTGCGAGTCTAACAGATTAATCTTCAACACAGTCAAGTGTAGTCGAACTAACTTTCCTTTACAATTGTGGAGGCTTTGGTTTAGTTCTAATATACCAGCCCTCTGATCTGCGTGAAAGGTTTCTGGAAAATTTTTAAAATGTACTGTTTTTCAAGCAAATATTCTGCTCAGTTTTATTGGTATCTTTGGATAAATTTCTTAACAGTAGGAAAAAAAAGAATGGCGAAAATTCACGATTTTTCATGGAATGCTTGCCTTACACATTTTGCGCTGTTTCTCATTTCCTAATTCCATCTGCTTTAATTTATTGTTTTATTAGCAAACTCGAAATTTTTGAAATGTGCTTATAACATATTTTGCGTAATTTTAATTACTTCCGTTATATATTGTAAGCCAAAGCCACCTATTGTATGTTGTTTACCATTTTCTCTCACACATACATATATACATAAATAGGTTTGAGTGCTTGGTCATCAGTCAACACAACACAAAAGAACCACTAAACTCATGCTTTTGCTTCGCTCTCTGAAAGTTGCTTATTTGTGTTGTAAATTTATATCACAATGCCCACAAAGTGTCAAGTGGACCATCATTACATCATGTTTATGGATGTAAGTTGCATGTACAAACGTGTTGGTTTGTATATGTCGTTCGACATTATTTTTAAGCAATATTTTACCTCTCATTATATGTGTGAGTGTGTGTGTGTGTGTGTTTTACCACGCAGTCAAATCAATTAGTTTTAAGTTCCCTTACACCTAGCGGGAGTCCCAAGCACAATTAGAAGGCAACACATTGTTTATGATGTGTAAACATCTTTTCTCACGTGGTTCGCCTAGCCTTTGGAACAGTTTACCAATGTTATTGGGAATACAGAATGTAAGCGTAAGTGTAGTCACTACGCTGTAGCGTAAAGAGAAATCAATGCAAGGCCATGCAAGGAAAGGAAAGGTTTGTTATAAGTGTGTTATCGAAAAGGTGTAAACAAGCAATCGATTTGTTATGGAAATGTTATAATTTCGTTATCGAGTTCTTATCGAAAAACTATGGATTGAATATGAAAGTTTATCGAAAATTTATTATTTAATTATATGTTAATGAGTTTTTATTGATGTATTACCAATTTTTTAGCGGCGTGCTATAAGTTTTTTATCGAAAGTTATCGAATCTTTACCGGCGTGTAACTACTTTACTGTCAGCGTATCATTGATTTTTCACCTTATTTTAAAGAAAAATTATCGAACTATCGATTTGCTTTTTATCAAAAAGTTGTAGATTTTTTATGAAAATTTTCGGGTTTTTTTCGAAGTTTCATCAATTTCTTATCGGCGCGTTACCGATTTGCGAACAACGCTTGTTATGGCACAGATATCGATAAAATTTCAGTATCAAATCGATGAAACCTCTGTAAACCGACGTAAAAACTCGTTAAAAAGCCCATAAGAAGCCGATGACTTGCCGATAACCAGTTGATAACAAACCGATGACTATACGATAGTAAATCGCAATCTATAATAATCCGCGAGGATAAAATAATAGCTTGTGTGTAGCGGTTGTTAGTGAAATTAATTGTTTCTGGTAAAACTACTTCTGTTTTAGTTTAGCTCCTGGGCGAAACCGGCCAATTTTAAGTTCAAAATTTTCTAGACGTACGGCTGTCTGTTTGCACATTGAAATTTCACGAGTTATTTGGGTTAAGTTGAACTGACCGGTCAATAAAGACCTCACATAGACTGAAATTGTCCATAGTGTGCAGAGTTAGTGGGACGACCAAATCGAAGAACCCCAGCTTGGTACCAGGACTTACGTTATTAAATAACTTCGTCCTCTTGGCGCATACTTAAAGTTTTCTGCGAAATAGCTTTAGAGTTACCGCAAGATCTATTAATGCTGTCGCCCCTTGTAGCTGCAGCCATGACATCGATAGTGCAGGACACGAACACAGAACGTTTTCAACCGTTTCGTCCAGTAGCTCGCACTTGCTATATCTGCTGTTACTGAAGAGGCCTTACTTATAAACATGTGACATAAGAAGTCAGCTGTCCAGTTAATTTGGTCATCGTGAGCCTTAAGTCTTCTCTCCTTAGAGATATGAGCAACTTTGTCGGTCTAGCATCATAGGAGTTGCACAGCCCCGCGCTGCTGTCAAAATCTTTCCTGCGCGATGTATCATATGCAACTAATGTCTCCTTTTGATTTCACCCAAACGGATTGGGACGTTTGCCGTCGATTCATCTTCACTGTACTTGGCACTTCCGCCTAACAACTTATATTTTGATCTTTACAAACTAGTCCAATATCAGCCAGAAACTGTTAGATTTTAACCATACTTTTTTCAAATTTGTCGTTCTACTACAGGCAATGTATACGAGTTATATGTATGTGTAGTATGTATATTAACTTTTGATTTAGGTTTTTTCTTATATTTTTCAGTATAATTGTTATTGTTGTTGATGATGGTAAATGTACTTTTTGCAGCAAATTAACTGGCAAGTCATCTCTTCTCATTTGTTAATTTAGCCACAGACTATAAATCAGAGCTGAGTTGTTATCATTTGACGGCAACATATGTTGCAATAATTGCATGCCACGCCCATTGCTCTTTGGTCAGTCGTCAGTCACTTATTTAACAAAATCATGCAGCTACTGATACACAACTGTTGCAGATATATAGCAAAACTTTTAAGTTGGCAATGAAAATATTTGAAATACATACATAAAGTGCAAAAGGGTAATTTTTCAAATATGCAGTAAGTTTGTATGTTTTTATGCGCAAATGTATGACAGAACTTGAAACTTCATCTTGGTTTCGGATGTGAAAAAAAACAGAGCCTGATGCTAAGCATTTAATCCACTCAGGCCTGTCACCTACTTGAAAGTTAGTTTTTGAAACTATCTGCAGAACGCATATGGACATATGTACATATATAAATAAAATAAAAATAAATGTAAGGCGCGATAACCTCCGAAGAGATCTAAGTCCGAGCTTCTCTTCCAATTTGCGTCGTGCTCCTCTTGATGTTGCCTACAAATTGGCCGGACGGGACCTACATGTTTTATGCCGGCTCCGAACGGCATCTGCAAGGCAGATGAGTTTTCACTGAGAGCTTTTCATGGCATAAATATACCCGGAGCGCTTGCCAAACACTGCCGAAGGGCGACCCCACTTAGAAAAATTTTCTTCTAATTGAAAAACCTTATTTCTAAAATTTTGATGTTGCTTTGCCTGGGGTGTGAACCTGGGGCAAACGGTGTGGTAGGCGGAGCACGCTACCATAACCACACGGTACATACATATATACATACACAAAATCATAGGAGAAAACTAGTTTGTCCACAATTGCAAGTATGTAAGTGTATAGATTTTGGATGCGATTGTGAAGTACTTTAAAGTCTTAGTTTTATATCAAAGCTTTATAAATAGATTTATGAATGTGGCCCGTTAATAAATTTGTTATGTTGTTTTATCTTATGCCATTTTAGGCTTCGTTAAAACAACGGTTGTCTTGTCTCGTAAAATTGTGTTACTTTATGTAATGTTGTTTCATTATTTGTTATGTTATGATATATTTTGTTATGCCATATTTTGTTGTGTTATGTTATGTTATGTTATGTTTTGCTATGTTAAGTTTATTTTGTTGTTATCTTATGTTTTGTTAAGTTATGTTATGTGGTTCTATGTTATGTTATGTTATTTTTTATTATGTATTTAAGCATTATGTAATTTTATGCTTAGTTATGTTATGTCATGTCATGTTTCCGAACACTGTGTATATTGCTATCGCTATCCTCACAGGAGGCGGATTCCCACTATCAGTAATATGTCGGTTGGGTACCAGTACTAGAAAGTAAAAACACGCACTTCAACCAAATATCTGGGGTGAGGCTAGATTTTAAGTTCATCTCTTGCAGCACATCCAAGGAAACTAGTACAATACCCATGTATAAGGAAGCTGCTTGCATCGGCCTCGGATGATCTGATATGGTGGATAAATGTGTGCGGAAATGCGTTGCATGAAAAGGGGTGCTGCGATAGCTAAGTCTTACCGACTGGGAAAGAAAACCAATATGCTACAGCGGATCGGATGCGGTGCTTAAAATATTAGCATCACTATGCTGTTAGTAAATAAGCGCAACAACAAAAACAGCAAGTAGCCGCATTTATGTACGTGTACACATATAAGGCGACGAAGAATATTTCACACACATAACTAGCGGCTTAAAGCAAAGAAATTATATTACATACACATATGTAGTCATAATCTAAGAGCAGAAGTTGTTACTCACACATACACATGCATGTAGCTAAATTACCAAGCAGGAGATACAACAGTTATAGAAGGTAAAACGTCTAGACCTTAAGAGAAATATGCGTGCGAAACAACAGAGAGTATAAAAACAGGGCAAGCTGAGGAATGACTAATCAGTTTGATATAAACGCGCTTTTGTGAATATTGAAGTATAATTGTACTATGCCCAAAGTAGTCCAAATAAAGACCATTTTGCAATACTGAATATTAGAGTTATTTATTCGACAATTCAGAGATTCGAACGTTAGCAGAAGGTGTATAGCTACAAGAAATCTCTAAAGTTCGTCATTGCTCAAATCAATGGAACTAACAGCAAATCATCAGTAAACTATCGCTGGATGACTTTTAGTCAAGGAGATGATTAAATATAAGACCCAAGAACATAGCGCATATAAAAATAGACAAAACTTGACTTACTGACTCCCCATCAACATCAATTGAGTTTTAACAACGAAAAAAAAAAAACTTTTTGCATTCAGGAGAAAATTAAATACATAGCAAACCAAAAAATTGAAAAAGATGATCGACCTTTAAAATAATCAAGGCTTAAAAAATTCCAGCCAATTAAGTATATAACATAAATAGATTTATGTGTTGTATGTCTTGGTATCTGTGCACTTGCAATTGTCTGTGGAGTAGTATTTGTTGCTATGACTTCTAATCAGAATTGATGAATAATATGCATATATTTCCCAAAGGTATTTTCCCTTTTTATGATGCTCTACCATTCTCTTCCACGCACAGTTTTCTTAAACGAAATTTTTATGTAGATTTTTTTAGTTTGTATACAAGCATACACTCGTGTATGTTTCGAGCGTCCACTAGGGATTTTATTGCTGCTACTTGGCTAAGCTTTTTTTTTACGTGTCTTTGTTCTTTCTAAAATTGGATGCAGTAAAATTGGTCCAAGGGCTATATCCTGCCAAAGGAAGGATATACCAAATGAACAAAAAAAAAAAAAAATTTAAATAAAAATAACAACGAAAAGGCTGCACATACAAAATGGCTGTACCAAGGAAAAAACAACAACAAAAGCACTGAAAAGAACAACAAAAGAAACGCAAATAGTACGCCCGCATGGAAATTTGTTGCATTACTAAAGTGCTTCTGCTGCTTTTCTTGCTGCGTAAAAGTCAGCACATAAAAAAATATAAGAGCCGTTATTTTTTGTAACTGTGTTGGAAAAAGAATTTTAAAGAATAGTCTAACGAACGTCAATAGGCAAAAATTTGAGGTAAAATGTTACGGTGGGAAATCATTTTTTTTAATTAAAATTTCCAAATTACTTACATATCTTGGGGACTTTCACACTAAATCGATGCTTTAGAACAAATATGGCCAGATCTTCAATTAGTTATGCAGGTGTGATGTTGTAAAGTAGCCTTTTAGTCTATTGTGTGCCAGATTAGCTTGTTAAACATCAATAACAAGGAGACTGACTATACAGTGCCTGATGTTAAGCCGAATAAAAGATTGTCCTTAACCTGGCTTTCCGCCTCGTAACTGCGGGTGTCCTTAAGTATACGAGTTAGAAATAAAACAAACATATTTTTATATATGTTTTTTTGATAAGCGACACTCATATTACTCGTGTTGCTGTACACAACTTTCTTTTTGCTATTCATACTAGAGAAAAGTTACGAAATTTGCGCACGCCGAAGTTTGAAGGACATATGTTTGAATTACCCTTCTTCATCAACTAGCTCTACGTGTGCTGGGCCGAATAGCAACCTGTATCGCTAACGAAAAACACATAAATAATATCGATTTGATGGTGCTAAGTGGAAGCATTGCTTACGCTATAAAACCTAATCTTACTGAAGCTCTCGTGAATGAGCCTAAAAATATTCCCCACAATTTGAGGCCAAACACATATAGCATATATGAACCCACTTTCATTGATGAGGCTCCGTTGAGCGAGCCGAAAAATATTCCCCACAATTTGGCGTTAAAAACCTAAAGCATATATGTACTAAATTGTGTATAAAAGCATAATCAACAAAAAGGCAATACTTTTGAGACAATTAAAAAGCGTGCAGCGGAACATTAATATCTGTGGATATAGGCATCTGTCATAAGACCAGTATGAATGCAGCTGATTTGAAGTTCAAAAGTCAGCAACCGCAGAGCAAGCTGACAAAGAAGTGAAATTTAGAAACATGTCCCATGACCTACGCCTTGTGCAAATTTTAATGTAGCTCGATTTAGGGCAACGCGGTGCAGATGCAAATAGTGACATCACTGGCCAACAAAAAATACAATAAAAAGGGCAAGGCATACAATTTTGTGGGAAACTGCAATATCTTTCAATCCTCGAAAACTCGATCTGAGTTACTTTCATGAATGTTTACAGAAAAGATACGAGCGATGCCATCAGTACAACATTAAAAGCTTCCCCAGAAAAAAATTTAATATTTTCTTACAGTTCGAAAAACTTAACCTCCACGTTACATCATGTAGAACTGGTTAAAATTCCGTGGTTTTTTTACATTAGACACAACTTTATCATATGAATACACCCCCGAAATAAGACATATGCGGAACGAAACCAATGCACTGAAGATGGCGCACTTCTGTAACCGGTTTATCTCCATAACAAATTCGGCAGGTGTTGCCGGAAAATCGCTCCTACTCTAAGTCTTACTGAGCCAACGCTTACATATATGACCGTCTGCTATAATTTAGGTGCGCAACAACATCAACCTCATCCAAACTAAAATATCGAGTTTCCAAGCTAAAGCAGGCTTAACCCTCATTCGGCCAACGATTTTTACAACTCATTTTGGCCGACGAAGTCACCCCGGTGACTTTTAATAAAATGAAAATTCAGCTTAAATGCAGGGAGCGAACTTCAGAAAAAACTGGTGTTAAATGAAAATGGGCATCTGGCAACATTAACAGCTGATTATATTCAACAACATTCAGCTGATTATATTCATAGTTCTTGTTTAGTGCAGTTGCGAAAGATTGAATCCAGTTTGATAAAAATTTAATCAAGTTCCTTATTTGTTGAAAATGAGCAGTTCTAAGCGTTTAAGATACGAAAATGCAACCAGTTAAACCAAACACAACCGACTATAGCGCATCGTTAATCGAAGGTAAATATCTATATTTTAGGTGAAAATATGTACTATATATTTATGCTATATAGAGCATTATCAGAAGCGGATATTGAGACGCTGCTTCTTGATGATGACAATGATGTTGAATTTGGCGATGGCAACGACGGTGAAGGTGATGAATGGCTACCAGGTGGCAAAACTGCATCGGATGCTGAGACAGGGGATGTGATTGACGAAGTGGGTCGAGCCAGAAAGCTATGAAGAAATATAAGGTACTACGGTTAATAATATTGGGTCGCAATTAGTGTATGAAGCGCCCGATGGAACTCAGTGGTCTCAGAATCCATTACCAACAGGTCAAACTCGTGGCCACAATATACTTAGACAAAGAGGTCAGCCAATGAAGTAGAATATTATGTGCAAATAATTATTTATTTGCTTTTGATTATGTTTAGGTGGGCCTGCTTGCCAAGCAGCTATGAGCCGCTTGGATGCGTTTAATTTGTTGTTTTCCGACGTTATGAAGGATATAATAGTGCGAAACACAAACAGAAAAGGCGAACAGCTGGTCCAAATATTGAACGAGAAACATCAAGAGTCGCCCCCGAAAGTATGGAAAAAACCTGACAGTATTCAAATGGATGCATTTTATGGAATTTTATTAGCTTGTGGTGTCCATAAGTCCAGCATGGAGCCGATTGATGAGTTATGGGCTTCTTATTCATTTCCACTCTACCGTGCTGCGATGAGCAGAAATAGATTCAAAGCTATTCTTCGCACTATTCGTTCTGATGATAATAGAACACGTGGGGCTCGAAAGGAAGCTGATAAAGTAGCTCCAATATCGGAAATTTGGATGCTTATGCAAATGCAATGCGGAAGCATTATCGACAGTAATATAATAATTGATGAGCAACTTTATCCATTTCGTGGTCGAGTGGCGTTCCGTCAATATATCTCCTCAAAACCAGCAAAATACGGCATACAAATATTTTGGGCGTGTGGTGCAGAAACCAGCTATCCTTTGCATGGTATATTGTATTTAGGGTGGCAACCTGGGCAGGCAACAGCTTCTAATTTAGGTGAAAAAATTGTGCTTGAATTGGTGCAACCATGGAAAAATAGTGGACGAAATGTCACCACGGACAACTTCTTCACTTCATTGCACCTTGCCTATGAGCTAAAGAACATCAAGCTCAGCTTAGTTGGCACTGTTCGCAAAAACAAGCGCTTCATTCCTAGAGAGCTGCAGTTTGAAAAATCTGCGCCTTTGGGTAATTTAAGTTTGCGTTCCGCAATGAAACTGTCCTCCTTAGTCACAAAGCCAAAGCCAACAAAAATGTTTTTTTGCTCTCTACCTTGCACAATAATGCATCAATCGATTCTGCTTCAAACAAACCTGAAATAATTCTCGACTACAATCGTACAAAAGGTGGTGTCGATACAATGGATCAAATGCTTGGAATTTACACATGCCAAAGAAATTCGCACCGGTGGCCATTGGCTCTATTTTTCAATATGTTGGACGTAATGGCACTAGGTGGACACATTATTTATAGGGATAATTATGTAACGAGTCGTGTTTGCATCAGCCGTCGAACTTATCTAAAAGAACTTTCTCGTGAATTGTTCACTGAGGCTGTCAATCGGCGAGCATTAAACCCCCGAATCCTGCAGCATTATCACGTACGTATCGCTATGGAGGATATTTTGAATACCCATTTATCTCTGCCGTTTGCATCGGAATCGCAAATTGAGCAACGTGACGAAACAGGTCGAATGAAAATCAAAGTCAAGTGTCATGTTTGTCAACAAGTGAATAAAAAACAACGGAACTCCTGGAAAGTTTGCTTGGTTTGTATAAAGCCAGTGTGCTAGGAGCATATTCAGCCCATTGCCAAATGTGTTCAGTGCAGCGAATAAAGTTGCTATTTTTTATAAAACTCTGTTCTCATAAACGATATACCAATAATATTTTCATATGTACATGTCCTGCTTGTAATTGGTATTTACTCATGGTGACTACGTCGGCCAAAAAAAGAATAAAAGTTTTCAAACCGTTACAGTTGTCTATGACTAAAATTATGAAACCTTATTTTGTATTTTTTCTGCTTAAAATTCATTAATTTAGGATGTTACGGAAAATGAGTTAAAAAAATTTATTAAAAATATGTTTTTTTGAGGGGAGAATATTAAATAGTCACCCCGGTGACGCGTCGGTCGAACTATGTCCTGTAGTTTGTATTGATTTATGGTAAAGCAGATGTTGTGCACAATGAAAGTCGATCAAGCATGAGCTTTAAGCTTAAAGGCCGAGCTTCTCTTCCATTTAGCGTTGTGCTCCTTTTTATTTTTCATTTTATGTCGATTCCAAACGGGATGTGCAAGGCAGAAAAACTTTCACTGAGAAGTTTTTCATGACATAAATGCAACCGGAATGTTTGCCAAATCACTGCCGAATGACGACCCCGCTTAGAAAAATTTGTTCCAATTGAACATTTCTAAATTGTCGGTGTTGCTCTGTCCGGGACTTGAACTGATGATCTTTGGTGTGGTAGGGGGAGCACGCTTTCACCACACCACGGCGCACAGTGTTTCGTGTAGAACAAGCTAGCTGGACAAAAACAAAGTTCTTATTCCAATAAAAGTGTAATGAGAAATGAAAGAAAACAAACAAAATAACGGGATTTTTGCTTTTTTTTTGATATTTTTGCTCATATATATTGAGTAATTGAAGTAAGAAGGTAGGAGTGGCCGTAAAATGCATTGATTAATTTGCAAAATTCTTGTTGAATATCACGCTTCATATTTATTTTAAGTGAACACTTTTATATAATTTTTTTTGATGGATTCTAAGCTCGAAGGTAAGTAAAATTTTTTAATAGTAATTCTTTCGCAATTAGAGTATTTTCAATATACTTAACATTCCGTTATTAAGAAGAAAAGCTTTTTTTCTCTATATTTTTAAATTTAGGGACAAAAAAGTTAGATACATCCGCAGACATCCGGGCTAAATTTTACATATGTTATAGTCGCAAGTATTCTCTAATAGTCGAAAGAAAAAACCATTGCGAATTCTTTGCACATCTATTTTTAATTTTATTTTTTTTTTTCTGTAGATTTTGTTATCTCCACATATACGAGACGAGATATTTGAACCATTAAAGCTGATCTGCAAACGGCAAAACCAATTCCTAGGTACGGCGAACAAACACGTAGCCATAAAACGCACAAAAATTAACGCGAAAGGTCAACAAGAGCACGCCAAAAGCAAAAAGGCGAAGATCACTGACTTCAACCTGCCACAACCTACCGCACCAGTCACCAAGGCATAAAAACAGGTACATACAAAGCAATTCTAATGTAGGTATAACCACACAGGAACACTACACAAAACAACCCCATTTGGTAGCATCTACGCCAATACCTGAATGTAGTATAAATACTGCAAAACTTGGATTGATAGTAGATAAACTAAAACTAGGTTTCGGCAATACCAATGACGGCAATACTGCTCGTAGGTTTTTCGAAAATTCTGAGGCTAGTGCTGAGATTACGGGATTGGATGTTACGCTCATCAAAAGATTCGACACTCTCCTTCGCGCATTAGCATCTGGGTACAATATAAATATCCAAAAGATTTGAAAAATTTGCGGTCGAGACTAAAAAACTATACATAGATCTCTATCCATAGTTTAATATGCCTGTTACAGTTCATAAAATCTTAGTGCATAGTACTGATATTATAAAATCAGCAATTTTACCTATTGGTCAACTTTCTGAGGAAGCACAGGAAGCCCGTAACAAAGATTTGAGATGATTCAGGGATGATAACACACAAAAGCATTCGCGTGAAGCCACGAATAGAGATCTTATGAATATGTTGCTTATAACATCGGATCCTTTAGTTAACAGTTTTAGGGAGATACCTAAGAAAAAATTTAAAAGACTGACTTCAGAAGTCTTAAATTTACTGTCCCCCGATAATGTTGAGGAGTCAGTAAATACCCCAGTTGTTTCAAGCTTTCACAATAGTGTTGCTGATGCTCATGACTATTCCACAAGTGACTCATCGAATGAAAGTGATGATAGGGAATAATAACATAATTATAAAAGATAACCTACCCTATAACTTTTTCTTGGATCAGGTTTTATTTAATTTAAATCTATAGTCTTTTCTGCTGTGTATGATACTTTACTTTTAAGTTTTTGTAATAAGTAATTTTCACAAAATTAATTTAATTATTTACATTCAGCCCTAATCTGCATTTCGACTTGGATTGGAATTTTTTCGATTTGGCAATTTTGGTATTCTGTGTTCCAATCTCTTTCGATCCAACTTCGAATCGTTCGATTTTTTGTATTCTGCATTTCGATCGTAGTTCCGTTTTTCTAAGTTGCAAATTAGTTGGCGGAAAAATATTTTCTTTTTATTTTTTTATTAATTTATAACAGAATTTTAACAAAAATGTAAGTAAAACTTGTTAAGAAACGTAGAAGGCTTGATGATGATTGTTTTTTATATGTTTTCAGGTCAAAAACAACATGTCGATGTCGAAGTGCTTGGACGTATTTGCCCCGCAAAATTATCTAACACATACTTGAAAGCATCCTTGTTAAGTCGAAAATTCGTTTTGAACCTAAATAAGAAAATAAGTCAATAAACTTTACCACTTTTAAGTTCAATTTCTTACAATTCGTCACTCATCTCAAATGGATTACACAAATCTCGCAATATCTGCCTTTCCATTGTCGCCTGGGAATTTTCGAATGCGTTGCTTTCCAACTCCATAACTAATGCCGCGGCTATTGATTCCATTATAATAGACAGCTATAATTTGTGTCTGTTCGTTGGGTCCAGTTATATGCCAAAGCAATCTGCCGGCGTAGAGGAAGGTAAAGCGAAAACGTAAACAATCCTTGCGGAAAGAATAAATAAACCCTTATAAAGTATTTTAGGCCAGTGCAATGAAATTACCACCCTTAAAATTCAGAAAATGTGAACTGTATTCGTGCAGGAATCCGTTTTAACAAAACTTGGTGGCCACGGCAGGGAATTGGCCAAAAGAACGACAAAAACACACTTACAATTATGAAAGCACTTCACTCAAAAAAATATAACACTGCGGCAATATATTCTATTGCTTTTTTTTTGTACAAAATGTCGTGGATAATAAAATATAAACGTTTTTCAGTGTTTTTTACAAATTTTCTTTAATTTATTTTGTTCCAATGTTCACACATTCCGTACCAACAGCTGATTTCGAAAAATCATTTGATCTTCCTCTTCTCTTTACGATTCCGTCGTAATGCAGAATACCAAACTTCGACTGAAGCGGAGCGAAGAACGGGAACGTAATCGAAATGCAGAATAGGGGTGATTGTTATTATTATGATTGTAATTCACTTTTATATTCCTGACTGGTACTATAAAATAATTTTGTAAAAATTGTAGTGCCAGGATAAATACTCAAATAAATACAAAATATGTATGTACATATGTACAGTCACTCACATAAATAAGGAGACACCCCTTTTTGGACAATTCTTACAATTTTGGGCATTCGCAAATTTATTTTAACTAATTTCCCATAAGAAAATTTGACACGATCTATAACAAAAACTAAATTATATTTAAAAAATGTTTGAAAAATTCGACGAATTTTCATAAAAAATTTTAATTTTTTTCCGAATTTCTAGAATTTTTTAGAGTATTGAGATTTGTAGTCCATTCAATTTAAGTACAATAAAGTAATATTCTTAAGACCTTTAAATTTTTTTGGATCTATGTCACTTATTCACATGAGTTACTGTATATGAAATAAGCAAATGTATGCATATGAAGTAAAATTTTGGAAAAAAATAAAAAAAAGAACATATTGCTGAAAAAAATGACGTAGTTGTAATAAATGACTGCATACGAAACGGAAAATCTCATAAAATAATTTTGTCCAGCTAGCTTGTTCTACACGAAACACTGTGCGGCGGCCACTATGCAAGCCTTATACATAGGGAAAAATACGGGCATACATATATACGCGCTTTATAGAATCACAACTGTCTCAATCTAATAGTTATTTGAAAAGTTATTGGAAAAATTCATGCAGTTTTAGGTGATGCCGATAGTAGGTATCGGAAAACAAGAATTATAAACTTCTTAGCTTACGCTAGTCTTGCAGTGTTGTTGTACGCATACATATGCATAGTAACATAGAGCGCAGATGACACTAATCACAAATACGCACACATAGAAAATAACAACGAATATGGGATGAAGCAGATTAGAGAAGTAAATAAGCAACTAATCGAGAAGACTTTTAACAAAAAGTTCATCCCCTGTTGGAAATAGGCGAACGTGGCAACTGAGATTATAATAATAAGCGGAGCTGAAATGACAGTTAACCACTTTGATTTTAACGCGTTATAAGTGAAGTACGCGAATGCATTGTGAAGTTCTCCTATAAAAGTAGTGCTGTAAATAAAGATCAATTTGTTTACAGAAAATTTAAGTTTATTTGTTTAACAATAAATTGATGCGGGCGATAGCAGAAGACGCAGCGTTATCGAAAAATTCCAACAAATGCATTGCAATATTATTTTTAAACTCAATTGCAAAAGATCACAGCTCAAAACAAAAAATACTTCCATTTACTCAGGATTCGCTTTCAGCTCATGTCAGCTAAGTTAAATAAATTTTTTTGCATGCAGTTATAACAAAATGGAACCCGGCTAAGGCATCATCAACTCTGGTTGGCGTTTCAGCTGCACACCATGAAAAATTGAATTTAATGCATTTTCTTTGTTTTTCATACAAAACTGCAACTATCTGTTGAAGTTGCCTTTTTGCATAGCTGGGAGCTTCGCTAATACTTTCGAATGACTTCTGGTTGTTGTAGCTTTTTGTACAAAAGTCGAAAATGCATGTACTCTCTACTTGTATACCCTGCGCACTTATCAGTTCTTTGCCTTCATTCAGTTCGTAGTTCCAAATAAGCTGCTTTTCATGTTGCATTAAATTAATGGAAATAAAGTGCAAGAATATTTTAATTGTAAAATGCTTGAAGTTGATACAATTGTACATAGAATTATATTTCGCCGAAATAAATTTTTTTTCTTCAAAATTTCATATACCTAGCTGTGCAGTCTGCGCATTCTACCTGTAAGTATACCTGGTGGCAAAGAACATAACGTTAGGTACTACAATGAGGCTCAGTGCCTTGGGACAGCTTGAGCGCAGACCATGTGGACATAGTAGTATATCGTCTTCAATTAATAGACCAACAAACTACTTTATTCCGTACCTGTGCTTCGAAGGAGCCATCAGATCTGCTAATGGGATGTGCAGAATTGCATGCAATGCTTCTGTATGAGTAGTTGTCAGGGCTCTCGTTTTAGCTAATTATTGATAATTTGCAAACCGCCTCAAGTTTTTTGGCATACGTACTTCTATGTGAGCCAGCCCACCAAACTAGGACCCAAAAGAGCTTGGGGAATAGGTCCCACGTGCAAGTAAGCATCTTCTTGCGTGCACACAATGCCACGAAGAATTTCTTCGCTCTGTGCTCCACATGAAGTTTCCATGACAACTTCCTATCTAGTATTATTAGATTGACAAGGTTGCATATATCTCTAAAGAGAGACGACTTAAAGCTTACGATGAGCATACTAAATGGTGACTGCCTTATGGCGTCTCATGCTTACAAGTTAAGCGAAGTGAATAAGAGCAGATTCTTGTAACTCTATAGTCATATCCAGTTTATGTAAGTTCTCTACTGACCGGCTAGTTCAACCTAACCTTATATCTAGTGTAAAGCCTAGATATTTTGTGCTGTACTTTTTCACGCTTAGGCTTAGTGCAATTAGGGATGCACGTGATCCATCAGAGAGCTGATTTTTGGTATCTGTCGCTTATGAAGATAACTTAAACTTTATCTGCATACGCCGCGAGTTTGGCATAGTAATCCCTTGATGAGCAGCGTCCACAGTATGTGTTGTTTCTCTGTTTAAGTATTTTGTGGCCTCCCATAAACTCTAAGCGGGTTAGGAGGCGACTAAATTACCTAACTGATTCAAGGGGTTGTGCAGCGCAACCCTATCAAGTGGTTGCCAGCGAAATATATAGCTTCTCCAGCCTCAGTCAACCTCACCTACCGGTGGCGAATCCTGTGTCATTAACAGCTGAGGTTCTGCCGACCCCGAACTTCTGGTGGATCTAGGGGGTGGGAGGGCGGCATGGCGTAGAAGGTTTCATGTGGTCATACCAAATCGGTCGCCAGATGGTCGGGCTAGTAACTTTATGGTGCTAGTTACCGGAACGTACCGGATCTGCATCCGGAAAAGGGCCTTCGGGGAGTGTCCTTATCGCTACAACAACAATAGCAACAACGTGATCATTCTGCAGCCTAACATGAAGAGAATCCAATTTGTTAAGGCTTGAGGTACTTAAATCGAATTGAGAGAGTCCAGGCTGTTGGAAGGCCCGGCAATGTCCACAATAACATATAGGACTGGATATCAACTGACTTGTCTTTGACGTATACACTTAAAAGAATAAGATAATAATGCTTCATTCAAATTCGATTATATATATACCGCTATCAATCTCTCTCTCTCTATTAAGGTTACCTTCAGTTTCAATCTAAAAAATTAATAATTGCTTGAAAAGATAATCCGAAGCTTAAAGAAAAATTGTGGAAAATGAGATAAGTACCTACGAGAGGATAATTTTATTTTGACTTGGGTATTGTACTGTAACTTTTGATAAACCTTTTGTGCACGAACAAATTTAAAAAGCAACAAAAATTCTTTATTATAATACGTGTCCAGATATATATGTATATACATAATGTGCGGAATATATTTTAACGACTTGCTAAATTTTCCTCAACCAAAGCTTCACCAGCATACCATTAAAACATTAACACACACATAGATACACTTGTGAAAGTCTCAAATACTTAACATCAAATTTTGCTGCATTGACCTTTCTTTTATATGGCGCCTGTCTGGTTCAATTTATTAACATGACCTAAGTGTAGGAATCTTTTAATATTTGCCTTGTGATTCACGTTCAACACAGCGAGCTGATTTCCAATCGATTTGGCATATTTAAATGATTATTATGAGTTTTATTGTCGAAATTGTAAGAATCTCGTTTATGCAGAAATGTGCATTAACGGATGTAGTACGAGCAACTCCAGATATCCTAAGGGGAATCACTTTGACAACCAAGTACTAGTGTGGAATAATTGGGCAATCATCAGAAAATTTTTTGTTGTACGAATGACAAATGCTGACGCATTTCTCTCATTCATAGTTCATTTTACAAACGTCCTACGGACTAGCTTAGGGCTAAATTAAAATTCAGTATTTAAGATAAAAAACATTCTAGACGGGACAGGGATCGATATATTTAGAGACCTTTAGAATATGCATACGATGGAGGATAATCTTGCGATAAACTTTAAAGTAAATCTTCATCGAACTTAAAACTTGAAACGTCACACTAACGTCAGAGCAGCAAGACAATTCGAAACGTGGATGGAAAAACATTGGCAGTGTTAGTAACCAGGTCATTGGCTGTGCGCTACCAACAGTCTGTCACACAAAAATACAGGGTACTGACTTCGGGTACGCTCGAAAATTATCTGCATTTTGGCGAACATGAAGTCTTAATTACATATAAATTCCAGAGCCGAAAAATATCCTTATTGTTGTTGTTGTAGCGATAAGGACACTCACCGAAGGCTTTGGAGAGTGCTATCTATGTTGATCGTTCTTTGCCGGATGCAGTTCCGGTAGGTTTCTGTAACAAGCACCATTAAGGTACTAGCTCAACCATCTCGGGGACGATTTGGTATGACCACATGAAACCTTCTAGGCCATACCACCTTCGCACCACCTAGCTACATGAGGAAATTGGGGTGGCCAGAGCCTCGGCTGTTAAAGTAACAGGATTCGCAACGGGTAGGTGAGGCTAACAATTGGATTGGAGAAGTTATATATTGCGCTGGCAGCCCCTTCAAAAGGCTGCGCTACACAACCCCTTGAGTCAATTAGTTATTTAAGTCGCCTTTTACGAAAGGCATACCTACCGCTCAAGATCCTTGCTTGCAGCCCTTGATGCAAAAATAAAAAACCCCCATTGCAACCAATAAAGCGATTGGCCTACCTCTTGTGTGCTAAACGTATCCGATACGATTATAAAATAAATGTAAGGCGTGATAACCTCTGAAGAGATTTTAGGCCGAGCTTCTATTCCAATTTGCGTCGTGGTCCTTTTAGTTTTTCCACAAAAGGCTGGACGGGGCCTATCTGCCTATGGCGACTCCGAACGGTATCTGCAAGGCAGATGAGTTTTCCCTGAGTCGCGTTTCATAACAGAAATATACTCGGAGTGCTTGCCAAACACTGCCGGGGGGCGACCCCGCTTAGAAAAAATTTTTTTCTAATTGAAAAAACTTGTTGATAGAATTTTGATGTTACCTTGCCCGGGCCGTGAACCTAGGATCTTCGGTGCGGTAGGCGGAGAAACACACTGCAAGTTGCTGCAAGCCTGTCAAACCACTACTTTCAGAACTGACACGAAATGTCTCCTTATGTTCCCAGTAGATCATCCACCCAGTCAGGCGAAAATGCTCCTTATAATACTCTTATATATGAGGAGTATCCGCGCCTGCAAAATTCTGTAAAAATAGTTTCTATTAAATATTCAGAAGCCTGGACGTCTTTACCGATAACAGATTGGTGAGATCCCGTCGCTTCGAAAGCACTAGTATGAAGAAATTTGGCACACAAGAATACATCCGTTTGAACAAAAAAAAAAAAAAAAAAAAAACATTAACAAGCCATCAGTCTCATCCTGATAAAATTGGCAAAGTTTAATTCTTATAAATGCCTAACAAACCCCGTGTTTAGAGTCCAATACCCGAAAGTCTCAAAAGAGGGGAGCAGACTTCCCAGAAACAGGTGCGTCACACTGAAATATTCTCCAACTCAATACTGTCATAGGCTCACTCTTACCTATCCAGAATCAACCCCTGCAAACACAATGTATGTCCTGCATCCAATATCCCACATAACTCTAGCCATTTTTTCAATTGTAATGTAGACCCAATGACTCTAACACCCATATCTCTCTGGTCCAATCCTAATAACCCCACCAGTTTCCTAGGACTCCCATAAATTGTATTAATGAAAATTTGGGAGTGATCGCAGCTATTGGATAGAGTGAAGCACTGCTTCAAAAAGAATAAAATTAACCTATCCTATTTAGGATCAAGGTTCTAGGACAATAATATCCTTACGAGTTCGACGGACGACTATATTTTAGGCGAAAGTAAAGACCAAAAGTCTGTGTGCGGATATAAATCTGCAACCTTGATACTCAAATTAGAGCATCTTGACACTTAGCGGTAATCAGGCGGCTATGAAGACAATATCCTCGACTGTGATAAAATCATTACTAGTTCTTGACTGAGTGGAGAAAAGGGAATCGTTTAGCAACCAGTAACACAGTCAGGCTGGCCTGGGTTCCAGCTCACAGAGGGACGTAGGGAAATGAGCAGGCAGACAACCCAGCCAGGAAGGCAAGAACTGCAGGAGCCATCTGGCCTGATTCATTTATAAAAAACTGTTTCAGAAGCATCTGTCGGTTCTGTGACAATGCGGTGCAATTGCGACTGACAGTATAAGCCTAAGTAAAGCTTGAAGTTAAACACATGCATTCATGCGATCGGGTAAAGTAATCAATTTTCCAGGTGTTGCTCGGCTTAAGTAATGTACTGTGAGCAGGACATGATAGACCTATAGGTCAAAGTGCATAACCTCAAACAATCACGTAGTATATTTTATTCAAGTAAACAAGTGAAACCTTTACTCGACTCTGGATTGGTAAGGTACTATCCCAATATTTGAACAAAAAAAAAAAAAAAACCATCGGAAATCATCTGCTTTCGAGAAGATCTATGTTAATCAAAGTAAACATATTAGCGGCGGGGCCTCCTTCTGAATAAATAACATTTCCATTCTGTCTTATCAAAAACTTTTACAAGTGTCAAAAATATTGTAAACCAATTTAGGGAATTCCTATTATTTATACACCTTCTGCTAACGTTCGAGTCGCTGAATGGTCGAATAAATAACTCCAATATTCAGCATTGCTAACTGGTATTTATTTAAATTACTTTGGGAGTGCTTCACAATTATAATTCACTGCACAACTTATAGCGTGTTAAAACTGTTGAATAAATCACTTCAATATTCAGATTTGCAAAATTGTCTTTATTTGGACTACTTTGGGAGTATTGCAATTATACTTCAAAAAAATGTAAGCACTTCCTTTATATAAATGGACAAAAATCAGCGAAAAATGTTTCCAGTGTTGCAAAATTGTCTTTATTTGGACTACTTTGGGAGTATTGCAATTATACTTCAAAAAAATTTAAGTACTTCCTTTATATAAATGGACAAAAATCAGCGAAAAATGTTTCCTTATACAAAGACATTTTCTTGCCGAATTTTGATTTTAAAATTTTTACATAGAAATTGTAAAATTATTTGTGAGAGGTAAAAATATAAAAGTGAAGCGCACAAAACTCAACCTCAAAATTTTCCAAATTCGGACGAGATTTCTAAATATCTCGATCCGTCCACCACCTATAGAAGTTTTATTCTACCACCATTGTGGTTAAAAATGCGACTGGCCCCTATTTGAGTCCTTATTGAACCGAAAAGGTACTAGTCTTCATATGTTTCCATATGGGTACAAAGGGGATTGGTCCTATCGATCCCTTTCGGGTATAAATGGGTACAATTAGTCTCATCATAGGACATGCTCAAACAAAAGGGAACAGTTCAACTCATACAAAGAGATGAAAGCTGGCATTGGTCGCATACTCCTTTGCGACTCATCCCGGCTTCATCCTAGACTAACCGCATTTTTTGCAGGGTAGTTCATGATTTTCTTATAGCCATATGCGTGTGTATATGTGAGTAACTACTTAATTCGGCTGATGACTATGTGTGTGTGTGTGTGATATCTCTTCCTTGCCTTGTACATAAGTATTGCCGCTGGCTGTGTTTTGTTGTTGCGATTATTTACTAACAGGATAGTGATGCTAATAATCGCCACAATATGTTAGGATTTTTTTGTTTATATTAATTTTTTGTTATATTTGAAAACTTTGGATATTCTAAATCGATTACTATTGTTGTTGGCTTCAGCTAAACCGATAGCATAAGAAAGCTTCGGCGGAAATGTAAATACATCTGTTAGCTTTTTCCTACGTTTTCCAACCGACAGACGAGATATGGTGATATTCTAATCAGCTTTCGCTATGTTAATAAGTACCAAATTTAAGTCAAACTTTAATTAACAAGAATTTTTTTAGAAAAATAAAGATAAGGCTGATCAAACTTACGAGTATACATATGAAGAAAAGAAGTATCCAATTCCGTTTGCTTGCAATGAATTTCCCAAGGGCTATTAAATAAAAAAATCTTCCGCTGACCAAAAGTTTTTGTAGATACACCAAAATATATAGGTACATATCTGTGTGAATCGAAAAGTAATAAACATTTCAAATCCGCATTGGCTATCACAAAAAAATGTAAATAAATACAGAACTGATTTGAACGTGATTGGGAACAAGCGCGCAAGATAGTGATTTTTTATGATCTCCTGAACTGAACTCATTAGCATTTGAGTGCTCACAATAGAGGGAGTAAGGCGATGCCTTTTGAATCCGTGAGGGATGACGAATTATAGCTTGCAAATTGTAAAGCCACAAGCGCGTTTTTTTTTTTTCATATAGATAAAATGGGCACTCAGCAGCAGTCAAAGGCGCCGTGTCAGATTTAGCGCTAATGCTTAAAAGCAACATAACTGATTTCATAGTATATATATAGTTAAAAAAAACTCAGACCGTAGATATGCATGTATCAGTAATGTTAGTCTGGAATATTTCAGAAACGAAATAGAAAAAAAAATTGCAATTAGCCATGTATCGCCGATGACGTATAATATGTCTTCGGGGCCAAAAATACACTTTAGGCGCAATCGAAGATGTCTTCAGAAGCAAAGTTTAGGAGAGCGAGGTAATGCCAAATACAAGCCAGCTCTCTGCATGCAACCTTGATCGTAAGAAACGTTTTCAGCAGCGCGATATTGGTAGACATGCTGGTCACCTTAGAGTTGTCGCATTCTTATATATCAAACCTTAGAGGGTAAGTATACCACAAAGGTCACATGCGGAGCAGCAGATGGATCAATTCTTGTTCTTGACTTGTGGAACGTCAGCTACGATAATTATTTCAACATTGAATTATCCGATAATTCATTCTTAGTCGCATGCGCAGATATGCAGACTAGATTGCTGGTGTCATTACATCCCAAAACACCGAATAATTGCAGATAAATGAGGTCATGATATGCCTATAGGAGTGGCTAGACTAGCGTTGACTTTAATTGGCAGCAGAAAAAATCGAGTTAACAAACAGGACTATACCACTAAATGTTAGCTTTGAAATCTTCGTCTACAGGTAATCAACTATTTAGAAGTGAGGTTAGGCTTCCCAATTAACATGCTGGGCACAAATTCAACATGAGACTGACATGGCATAAAAATTGGTATCATTGCTAAACAGGTTGATGTCAAACATCGTAGGAACAACAGAAAGTCAAAATAAGAAGCTGGTGATCATAACTCTTAGAGAAACAGCTTTGAGAGTAACCTTCAATTATTTCACTGCATCAGGACCAACCATACAAGTGATTACTGAAGCAATGCTTATCGACTTATTAGCGCTGAGAAGAAGAAGTTTAACAAAAAAAAAAAAAAAATAGACCACTGAAAAGCGCACTGAAATCGTTAGCAAAGAGAGTAAGGGTTATGGGTCATCCTAGATATTACCAATGCTTTATATATTGTTTGAAAGGGTGACTATGAATAGTCTAAACCTGATTGAAATATATCCCAGGAAGGTTACTTTGCAATAGGGTCAACACGACGCCACAAAATCATGGAACTTCATGCCTGGGCACATGGAGTTGAAGAAGCTGAATCTAGTTGTATGCAGAACTTTACTAGCGCCAAGCTGGGGGTAGCCGCCCTTCAGGACGAACGTAGTAAAAAATATATAGGAGTAAGAGTGAAGAAGGCCTCCACGGTACTGTGTGCATGTGAAATAAAGCTTTTGTATACGTGGTACTTATCTCTTTCCCTCTCCCTTTAGGTATTTCCAGCAGTTATGAAACCTTTTCTGACTACGAAGTAATTGTTTGACAGATATACATACAAAAACGAATGTGTACTAAAAACATTGACTGGATAGGTCGATTATTAATAACTATCATAAAGAAAGCTGAAAAAACATCCTAGACAACATTATGTTATTCTATAAAATCCTGCTGTAGAACTAGTGTGCCAAACCACTTAACCAAATGCCTACTAAGAAACCAATTACAAAGCGTGCAGCAGGGACCTCATATGCACTAGTGCGAACATGTCTTTGTAAACATCGCCGTGTGAAAATTGTGTAATGTTTGTCTTACATTAAAAACAAAGAAGCCTTGAAATACTTCGACGGCGCTACTGTTGAGGTGTATTGCTAGCGCGGGGTACGCGCAGCTCTAAAGTTATGGAAGTAGAACTGTCTGCGGTATGCGGCATGAGCACACTGCTTTTAACATTTTAGTATCAGCTACCACAGAGATAAAAAGAGCAGTGAGTTTTGTTTTTAAAACACTGGTCCTGGTACTTGAGATGGCTTTTCAGTTTGGTAGGAGAAATTGAAAATAAGTTCTGTAGTCGAATTCAATCTATGGAGTGTCCTTAAGGACCAACCAGTGTAGCATAACCAAAATGAAGAGTTCTTTATACCGAGCTGTACTAGTACACAGGGTATTATAACTTTGATTGGATAACGTTTGGTTGTACAGGTATAAAGGAATCGAGATAGATATAGACTTCCATATATCAAAATCATCAGTATCGAAAAAAAAATTCGATTGAGCCATGTCCGTCCTTCCATCCGTCCGTACGTTAACACGATAACTTGAGTAAATTTTGAGGTATATTGATGAAATTTGGTACGTAGGTTCCTGGGCACTCATATCAGATCGCTATTTAAAATGAACGCTATCGGACTATAACCACGCCCACTTTTTCGATATCGAAAATTTCGAAAAATCGAAAAAGTGCGATAATTCATTACCAAATACGGATAAAGCGATGGAACTTGGTAGGTGAGTTGAACTTATGACGCAGAATAGAAAACTAGTAAAATTTTGGACAATGGGCTTGGCACCGCCCACTTTTAAAAGAAGGTAATTTAGAAGTTTTGCAAGCTGTAATTTGGCATTCGTTAAAGATATAATGATGAAATTTGGCAGAAACGTTACTCTTATTACTATATGTATGCTTAATAAAAATTCGCAAAATCGGAGAACGACCACGTTCACTTTAAAAAAAAATTTTTTTTAAAGTCAAATTTTAAAAGAAAAGTTAATATCTTTACAGTATATAAGGAAATTATGTCAACATTCAACTCCAGTAATGGCATGGTGCAACAAAATACAAAAATAAAAGAAATTTCCAAAATGGGCGTGGCTCCGCCCTTATTTATTTAATTTGTTTAGGATACTTTTAATGCCATAACTCGAACAAAAATTTACCAATCTTTGTGAAATTTGGTAGAGGCTTAGATTCTAGGACGATAACTGTTTTCTGTGAAGAAGGGCGAAATCGGTTGAAGCCACGCCCAGTTTTTATACACAGTCGACCGTCTGTCCTTCCGCTAGGGCGTTAACACGATATCTTGAGCAAAAATTGATATATCTTTACTAAACTCAGTTCACGTACTTATCTGAACTCACTTTATATTGGCGTAAAAAATAGCCGAAATCCGACTATCACCACGCCCACTTTTTCGATATCGAAAATTACGAAAAAATGAAAAAAATGCCATAATAATATACCAAATACGAAAAAAGGGATGAAACATGGTAATTGGATTAGTTTATTGAGGCAAAATATAAACCTAGAAAAAGACTTTGTAAAATGGGTGTGACACCTACCATATTAAGTAGAAGAAAATGAAAAAGTTTTGCAGGGTGAAATCAAAAGCCCTTGGAATCTTGGAAGGATAATTGTTCGTGGTATTACATACATAAATAAATTAGTGGTACGCGACAGATGATGTTCTTCGTCACCCTGGTCCACATTTTGGTCGATATCTCGAAAACGCCTTCACATATCCAACTACCAACACTCCCTTTTAAAACCCTCATTAATACCTTTAATTTGATACTCATATCGAACAGACACAATTATAGAGTCACCCCTGGTCCACCTTTATGGCGATATCTAGAAAAGGCGTCCACCCACAGAACTAAGGCCCACTCCCTTTTAAAATACTTATTAACACCTTTCGTTTGATACCCATATTGTACAAAAGCATTCTAGAGTCATCCCTGGTCCACGTTTATGGCGATATCCCGAAAAGGCGTTCACCCATAGAACTAGGGCCCATTCCCTTTTAAAATACTTATTAACACCTTTCGTTTGATACCCATTGTTCCAGCATGGCCTGACGTACTAATGGTTTCATCATTAAAATAATTTTCAAATTCATTCTGTATTAATAGTAATAGCCACCACTGTAAAAAATGTGTCAGCATATACCTATATACATAATTTTTACTTATTGGTTCTCTTGCATTCTACTTTGAAATTTGTACATGAATAGATATATGCACATCATCTGCTCATACCTACGTTTATTATAGACATTGCTATTTACATATATACCTATTTTTCAAACGGTTATATTTTGTATTATATTTTGGGATCACATCACCTGATATTACGGTAACTTCCTTTTGGAGCAAGAGTTATAAATAAGCAAGTGAAACATAAAAATAGGGCAGTTGTTTTGTATATGAATAAATCGGCAGATGCCTGCTTAAAAAATCAACTAATAAAAGTTTTGTGTAAAACATTTTTTGGCGCCCGAGCAGGACCTTTGTAAAGTTCGCGTAATATTAAATTAATAAATTATCGCAAATTTTTGTAAAGTTCGCGTAATATTAAATTAATAAATTATCGCAATTTTTTGTAAAGTTCGCGTACTATTAAAAACAATAAGTTATTGCAAATTAACCATGGCGGAAGCTTTGAACGAGGTACTGAGACTGGTGACGGAGCAGCAGGAGCTTCAGCTACAGCTTGACAAATTTGTGAGTAAAGCGGAGAATTTAAGTGTGCCACAGCTGACAAAGGGGTATGTTACAGTGCTGTTGGAAAAGGCTGAAGGTATATACTCCACCTTTTTGGCAAACCATACCAACATTTATAAGTGCATTAAAGACAATAATTTAACTTGCAATGAAATCGAGTATTGTACTGAGGATCATTGTTCTTTGTTTGAAGACAAATATCTGACATACAAAGCATTTCTCTACGATTCCATGCCAGCTAGTAGCATGTCACCAAGTGTGTTTCAAAGCACATTCGCTAGCACTCAACGGCAAGACATCACAACCAAAAGTGACGTCAAGTTGCCAAAAATTTCCATACCAACCTTTTCTGGTCAATATCTTGAATGGGTTCCCTTTCGAGATTTATATTTATCACTTGTACATCAAAGCACGTCGTATACCAAAATACAAAAAATGTACTATCTTAAAGACTCCGTTAAAGGCGAGGCTGAACGTTTAATTAAACATATTTCTCCAACTGAAGCTAATTACGACCTCGCATGGAAAACATTAGAAGATAGGTATCACAATAAACGTGCTATAGTTGATGCAATTTTGCGAAAACTTTGCGCAATTCCCAAATGCACAAAAGCATCTCCTTCTGCGATCAGAGGAACTCTCGACACAACAAAAGAATGTATCTCTTCCTTAACTGATCTAGAGGTACAAACTGAGCACTGGGATCCCATAATTGTCCATATTACGACTGACAAACTGGATTCCGAAACACGAAAAGATTGGGAACATGCGCTTAAAGCCACAAGGGAGATTCCTAAACTATCCGATCTTTTCATATTTCTAGAAACCGCATTCCGTACCATGGAAACTCTTGGCGACCATGTCGCAGTGAAACTGAAACCACAAACGGTTCAACATCGTCCAGGGTTGAAAGCTTTCAATATTAGTAAAGCAAACACCTGCCCTTGTTGCAAGAAAAATCACATTCTCTTTAAGTGCTGGGTTTTCCGTGCATATACACTTGGAGAGCGGAAAAAATTCGTCGAGCGTAATGCTGTTTGCGAAAACTGCTTGACTGGTGGCCATACACCCAAGGATTGTAAATCACAATATACTTGTCACCTTTGCAAACAAAAGGACCACACTCTTATGCACGACGCCTTATGTAGCACAAAATGTACTAGTGTAAAGCCAATCGAACATAATGCAATTTTGAGCCATCATATATCGGCGCCTTTGCCACGAGCTACAAAATCTGTTCTTCTCGCCACAGTACTTTTGTATATCGATACGCCAAATGGCAGGGTGACAGCAAGGGCATTGCTTGACCAGGGCTCACAGGGTTCTTTTGTAACCGAGCGTTTCATACAACTTTACCGAGTAACCTGCCACCCCACTCATCTTCAAATTCATGGAATTACTCCAAATCAATTTAACTGTGCTAAGAAATTTACCTTCTTGCAATTGAGTTCCCGTAATGACTCAGATTTTTCTATTACCATAGAAGCATTTGTATTGCCCAATTTATCTACTTGCTTACCACAGTCGAGTGAAACTCCACAGCAATTACCATCAGGTGCACGTTTTACCCTAGCTGATCCAGACTATTACAAATCACGACCTATTGATTTAATACTGGGTGCTGACGTATACGGCTCGATTTTAAAGAAGGGTCAGCATACGACAAACTTCGGGCTGCTGTTACAAGATACGTACTTCGGTTGGGTAATCTCTGGGCCGCTATCAAATTCGAATGAGGTCCCATCAATACACACGCACTTTTGCCATATTGACGATAGGCTAAAACTTTTTTGGGAGCAAGAAGAGATAAGCAAAAAACCTATATGGTCTCCGGAAGATACTAAATGCGAAAGTCATTTCGCCGCCACACATCAAAGACTCGAAAACGGTCGGTATTGTGTATATCTGCCATTTAAAGCAGAATTGCATGGTAAGCCTATTCCATTATTCGAAAATACGCATCTAGGAGCTATGACAAGGTTACGAAATATGGAACGAGTCTTCGAAAAGAAGCCAAAATTCTATGAAGAATATTTAAAATTCATGGATGAGTACATAGAGCTCGGTCACATGTTTGAAGTTGGGGAATATCCACATAACCCTGAACCGAATTCTTATTTCCTGCAACACCATGGCGTAGAGAAACTAAGCAGTACAACAACAAAACTACGTGTTGTTTTCGACGGGTCTTCCAAATACCGCAATCATCGTTCACTTAATGAAGAGCTGGCTACAGGGCCATCACTACAAAATGATTTATCACAAATTATTTTGAGGTGGCGCACTCACTACATTGCGCTGTGCTCTGACATCGAGAAAATGTTTAGACAAATTATTGTCAGTCCAGAACACCAAAATTATCAACAGATTTTACGGAGGAAATCCCCATCTGACCCAGTAAAAATTTATAAACTTTTAACCGTAACTTATGGTACAGCTCCTGCCCCTTATTTGTCAGTACGAACATTGCAGCAACTTGCTAGAGATGAATCAAATTGCCACCCTATCGCATCTAATATACTTCTTCACGATATTTATGTGGATGATATACTCACTGGAGCTGATGATTTAGCAGAAGGCTTATATATACAAAATCAGCTTTGGGCATTATTACAATCTGGTGGATTCAAATTGCGAAAATGGTCGTCTAATTCTTCCGAATTATTAAAAACTATCCCAACAGAGCTGCAGGAGTTATCAAGCACAATTGAGTTGAGCACTAATAATTATATAAAGGCATTGGGATTACATTGGCAACCTTTCTCCGATTGTTTCTCGTTCTTAGTTGCTTTCGATTAACATACAAATTTAACCAAACGACATTTGCTTTCTGACGCATCCAAGCTTTTTGATCCACAGGGATGGCTGGCACCTACAACAATAATTGCTAAGATCTTATTTCAAAAATTGTGGCTTGCAGGCATCAATTGGGATGATCAGCTGCCTGACTACATATCAAAGGAATGGATAGAATATCGAGATACACTAAAATGTCTTGAATCGATCAAAATAGAAAGATTTATTGGAACATCGAAGACTCGTAAATGTGACCTGCATGGATTTTGTGATGCATCACAGGTTGGTTTCGCTGCCGTGGTATATTCCAGGACCGTGTTGGATAATGGTGAAATTACAATAAGAATTATACAGGCGAAAACAAAGGTTGCACCACTGAAAACTATATCTATTCCGAAACTTGAGCTATGTGGTGCACAACTACTGGCCAAACTATTGAACAATGTGAAGGATACTTTGAAGGAATGTGTGCAGCAAGTATTTTACTGGTGTGATAGTTCCACTGTTTTGGCTTGGATCCGTGCCCAACCTATAAAATGGACCGTGTATGTGGCGAACCGTGTTGCGGAAATACAATGCTTGTCAGCGGTAAGTCAGTGGAGGTATGTGCCTACACTGGACAATCCGGCAGATTGTGCATCAAAAGGTGTAATGCCCCGAAATTTACCTGATCATGCTCTTTGGTGGTGCGGACCATCTTGGCTCACTAATACTCAAGAATTTTGGCCTGCAGATATTAACCATAGCTCAAACATTACATTAGAGCTGCGTCCACCAGCGAAGGTAGCATACATCAATACGCTTTCTTATCCTGAATACCTAGGAAAGTACTCCAGTTTAAAAAAAACGATAAACGTGACTGCGTATATACTTCGTTTTTTACACAACTGCACTCACAAAGAAGCTCGCCGTTCTGGGTACCTAACCAATCATGAGTTACAACTAGCATTAAAACGACTGATTCTTGCATCCCAAATAGTCGATTTTAGCGACGAATTAAATAAACTTTCAAGGGGAATACCAATTGAAGACAGTTCTGTTAAAAGACTAACTCCATTCATAGATGGAGACTGGTGCTTACGCGTAGGTGGACGCCTACATTTTGCAAATATATCATCTTCTATGAAACATCCTATTTTATTATCAAGAAAAAATCCACTAACATTTCTTATATTTTCAGAAGCACATTTCACTACACTTCATGGTGGAGTTGCGCTTATGCTAAACTACATCCGCAGAAAATATTGGGTACCTGGCGCTAGTAGACTTGCTCAAACCATCATAAGACGCTGTCTAACTTGCTGTAAATACCTCGCCAAATCAGCGGAGCAATTGATGGGCAACTTACCTCCGGTGAGACTTACCCCCGCACGACCTTTCCTCCATAGTGGCGTTGACTATGCAGGGCCTATCGATATACGTCAGTCATCCCTAAAAAATGCAAAAATCATGAAGGGCTATATATGCATATTTGTGTGTATGGTAACTAAAGCCATACACCTGGAAGCCGTCACCAATCTCACTTCCGATGCATTTATAGCGGCTTTCCGTCGGTTTACTTCTAGAAGAGGAAGGTGTACTCATATTTACTCAGATCATGGCACAAACTTTGTTGGCGCAAACAAAGCCTTGCAAGTCATGCACCAGCGCAGCATTTCATCGTTGCCAGAAGACCTCAAAGAAATTCTTGCTAGCGAAGGCACTACTTGGAACCTCATTCCACCTTCATCTCCACACTTCGGTGGATTGTGGGAAGCTGGAGTCAAGTCAACTAAGCACCACCTTAAGCGAATTACACAGGGTCGCGCTTTAAACTTTGAGGAACTCTGCACACTGCTTTATCAGATTGAGGCATGTTTGAACTCACGGCCATTGTGTCCACTAAATGAAGACGCCGAAAGTTACGATGCCCTAACACCCGCACATTTTTTGATTGGGGAACCAACGATCAATATTCCGGATGAAGATCTACTCGAATTTAAAACGGTTGGAGTTAATCGCTGGCGTATGGTGGAACAGATGAAGCAACATTTTTGGCGTCGATGGTATTCCGAATACCTTAGTAGACTCCAAAGTCGCCCTAAGTGGATGACGGTACGCGCCAATGTCAAAGTGGGCGATCTTGTACTACTGTACGATGAAAGGACGCCTCCTGGTAAATGGCCAATGGCACGCATCACGGGCGTACACCCTGGTCAAGACGGGTTAGTTCGTGTCGTCACGTTAAAATGCAATGGTAAATGCTTTAAGCGTCCAATACGGAAAATCTACTTACTGCCGCTAGTGGAGCCCCGCGAACATTTCCCAGATTCGGATATAGCTGATAATTCCAACTCAGACATTGAGGCTGCGAGTCGAGGCGCAGCCATTCAACATGGCGATAAAACAATTACCTCCAACGATGTCTCGAGCTAAGGCTATTCTGAACCTCTAAGATAAGTGAAGAACTATCGTCCTTGGGGCCGGGTATGTTCCAGCATGACCTGACGTACTAATGGTTTCATCATTAAAATAATTTTCAAATTCATTCTGTATTAATAGTAATAGCCACCACTGTAAAAAATGTGTCAGCATATACCTATATACATAATTTTTACTTATTGGTTCTCTTGCATTCTACTTTGAAATTTGTACATGAATAGATATATGCACATCATCTGCTCATACCTACGTTTATTATAGACATTGCTATTTACATATATACCTATTTTTCAAACGGTTATATTTTGTATTATATTTTGGGATCACATCACCTGATATTACGGTAAGTCCCTTTTAGAGCAAGAGTTATAAATAAGCAAGTGAAACATAAAAATAGGGCAGTTGTTTTGTATATGAATAAATCGGCAGATGCCTGCTTAAAAAATCAACTAATAAAAGTTTTGTGTAAAACACCCATATTGTACAAAAGCATTCTAGAGTCAACCGTGGTCCACCTTTATGGCAATATCTCGAAAAGGCGTCCACCTATAGAACTAAGGCCCACGCCCTTTTAAAATACTCATTAGCACCTTTCATTTGATACCCATATTGTACAAACGCATTCTAGAGTCACGTTGGTCAACGTTTATGGCGATATCCCGAAAAGGCGTCCACCCATAGAACTAAGACCCACTCCCTATTAAAATACTCATTAACACTTTTCGTTTGATACCCATATCGTATAAACAAATTCTAGAGTCAGCTCTGGTCCACCTTTATGGCGATATCTCGAAAAGGCGTCCACCCATAGAACTGAGGCCCACTCCGTTTTAAAATACTCATCACCACCTCTCGTTTGATACCCATATTGTACAAGCGCATTCTAGAGTCACCCCTGGTCCACGTTTATGCCGATATCCCGAAAAGGCGTCCACCCATAGAACTAAGGCCCATTCCCTTTTAAAATAATTATTAGCACCTTTCATTTGATACCCATATTGTACAAAAGCATTCTAGAGTCAACCTTGGTCCACCTTTATGGCAATAACTCGAAAAGGCGTCCACCTATAGAACTAAGGCCCACGCCCTTTTAAAATACTCATTAACACCTTTCATTTGATACCCATATCGTACAAGCAAATTCTAGAGTCACACCTGATCGTCATAAACGTGACGGTATCTCGAAAGGCGTCCACCTATAGAACTAAGGCCCACGCCTTTTTAAAATACTCATTAACAATTTTCATTTGATACCCATATTGTACAAACGCATTCTAGAGTCACCCCTGGTCCACGTTTATGGCGATATCCCGAAAAGGCGTCCACCCATAGAACTGAGACCAACTCCCTTTAAAATACTCATTAACACCTTTCGTTTGATACCCATATCGTACAAACAAATTCTAGAGTCACCCCTGGTCCACCTTTATGGCGATATCTCGAAAAGGCGTCCACCTATAGAACTAAGACCCACTCCCTTTTAAACTACTCATTAACACTTTCATTTGATACCCTTGTCGTACAAACAAATTCTAGAGTCACCCGTGGTCCACGTTTATGGCGATATCCCGAAAAGGCCTCCACCCATAGAACTAAGACCCACTCCCTTTTAAAATACCCATATCGTACAAACAAATTCTAGAGTCACACCTGATCGTCATAAACATGACGATATCACGAAAGGCGTCCACCAATAGAACTAAGGCCCACGCTCTTTTAAAATACTCATTAACACCTTTCATTTGATACCCATATTGTACAAACGCATTCTAGAGTCACCCCTGGTCCACGTTTATGGCGATATCCCGAAAAGGCATCCACCCATAGAACTAAGACCCACTCCCTTTTAAAATACTCATTAACACCTTTCGTTTGATACCCATACCGTACAAACAAATTCTAGAGTCACCCCTGGTCCACCTTTATGGCGATATCTCGAAAAGGCGTTCACCTATAGAACTAAGGCCTACGCCCTTTTCAAATACTCATTAACACCTTTCATTTGATACCCTTGTCGTACAAACAAATTCTAGAGTCACCCGTGGTCCACGTTTATGGCGATATCCCGAAAAGGCCTCCACCCATAGAACTAAGACCCACTCCCTTTTAAAATACCCATATCGTACAAACAAATTCTAGAGTCACACCTGATCGTCATAAACATGACGATATCTCGAAAGGCGTCCACCAATAGAACTAAGGCCCACGCTCTTTTAAAATACTCATTAACACCTTTCATTTGATACCCATATTGTACAAACGCATTCTGGAGTCACCCCTGGTCCACGCTTATGGCGATATCCCGAAAAGGCATCCACCCATAGAACTAAGACCCACTCCCTTTTAAAATACTCATTAACACCTTTCGTTTGATACCCATATCGTACAAACAAATTCTAGAGTTACCCCTGGTCCACCTTTATGGCGATATCTCGAAAAGGCGTCCACCTATAGAACTAAGGCCTACGCCCTTTTAAAATACTCATTAACACCTTTCATTTGATACCCATATTGTACAAACGCATTCTAGAGTCACCCCTGGTCCATCTTTACGGCGATATCTCGAAAAGGCGTCCACCATAGAACTGAGGCCCACTCCGTTTTAAAATACTCATCAACACCTTTCGTTTGATACCCATATCGTACAAACAAATTCTAGAGTCACCCCTGGTCCACCTTTATGGCGATATCTCGAAAAGGCGTCCACCTATAGAACTAAGACCCACTCCCTTTAAAATACTCATTAACACTTTCATTTGATACCCATATCGTACAAAAAAATTCTAGAGTCACACCTGATCGTCATATACGTGACGATATCTCGAAAAGGCGTCCACCTATAGAACTAAGGCCCACACCCTTATAAAATACTAATTAACACTTTTCATTTGATACCCATATCGTGCAAACAAATTCTAGAGAGACCCCTGGTCCACCTTTATGGCGATATCTCGAAAAGTCGTCCACCTATAGAACTAAGACCCACTCCGTTTTAGAATACTCATTAACACCTTTCGTTTGATACCCATATCGTACAAACAAATTCTAGAGTCACCCCTGGTCCACCTTTATGGCGATATCTCGAAAAGGCGTCCACCTATAGAACTAAGACCCACTCCCTTTTAAAATACTCATTAAAGCTTTCATTTGATACCCTTGTCGTACAAACAAATTCTAGAGTCACCCCTGGTCCACCTTTATGGCGATATCTCGAAAAGGCATCCACCCATAGAAATAAGGCCCACTCCCTTTTAAAATACTCATTAATACCTTTCGTTTGATACCAATATCTTACAAACAAATTCTAGAGTCAGCCCTGGTCCACCTTTATGGTGATATCTCGAAAAGGCGTCCACCCATAGAACTAAGGCCCACTCCGTTTTAGAATACTCATCAGCACCTTTCGTTTGATACCCATATTGTACAAACGCATTCTAGAGTCACCCCTGGTCCACGTTTATGGCGATATCCCGAAAAGGTCTCCACCCATAGAACTAAGGCCCATTCCCTTTTAAAATAATTATTAGCACCTTTCGTTTGATACCCATATTGTACAAAAGCATTCTAGAGTCAACCTTGGTCCACCTTTATGGCAATAACTCGAAAAGGCGTCCACCTATAGAACTAAGGCCCACACCCTTTTAAAATACTCATTAACACCTTTCCTTTGATACCCATATTGTACAAACGCATTCTAGAGTTACCCGTGGTCCACGTTTATGGCGATATCCCGAAAAGGCGTCCACCCATAGAACTAAGACCCACTCCCTTTTAAAATACTCATTATCACATTTCATTTGATACCCATATCGTACAAACAAATTCTAGAGTCACACCTGATCGTCATAAACGTGACGATATCTCGAAAAGGCGTCCACCTATAGAACTAAGGCCCACGCCCTTTTAAAATACTCATTAACACCTTTCATTTGATACCCATATTGTACAAACGCATTCTAGAGTCACCCCTGGTCCACGTTTATGGATATATCTCGAAACGGCGTCCACCCATACAATTAAGGCCCACTCCCTTTTAAAGTACTCATTAACACCTTTAATTTGATACCCATATCGTACAAACAAATTCTAGAGTCACCCCTGGTCCACCTTTTTGGCGATATCTCGAAAAGGCGTCCACCTATAGAACTAAGACCCACTCCCTTTTAAAATACTCATTAGCACCATTCATTTGATACCCATATCGTACAAACAAATTCTAGAGTCACCTCTGGCCCACCTTTATGACGATATCTCGAAAAGTCGTCCTCCTATAGAACTTAGGCCCACTCCCTTTTAAAATACTCATTAACACATTTGATTTGATACCCATATAGTACAAACAATTTCTAGAGAGACCCCTGGTCCACCTCTATGGCGATATCTCGAAAAGGCGTCCACCTATAGAACTAAAACCCACTCCCTTTTAAAATACTCATTAACACCTTTCATTTGATACCCATATCGTACAAACAAATTCCTAGAGTCACCCCTGGTCCACCTTTATGGCGATATCCCGAAAAGGCGTCCACCTATATAACTTAGGCCCACTCCCTTTTAAAATACTCATTAACACCTTTCATTTGATACCCATATCGTACAAACAAATTCCTAGAGTCACCCCTGGTCCACCTTTATGGCGATATCTCGAAAAGGCTTCCTCCTATAGAACTTAGGCCAAATCCCTTTTAAAATACTCATTAACACTTTCATTTGATACCCTTATCGTACAAACAAATTCTAGAGTCAGCCCTGGTCCACCGTTATGGCGATATCTCTAAATGGCGTCCATCTATAGAACTATGGCCCACTCCCTCTTAAAATACTCTTTAATACCTTCCATTTGATACACATGTCATACAAACACATTCCATGGTTACCCTAGGTTCATTTTACTACGAGGTGATTTTCCCTTATTTTGTCTCCATAGCCCTCAACTGAGTATGTAATGTTCGGTTACACCCGAACTTAGCCTTCCTTACTTGTTATATATATAACATTTTGAAAAACACATAAAAACCTGATAATTTAGTAAATAATACACCTAGAATGTTGAAATTTGGCGTATGGACTGATATTGAGACTTTTAATAAAAATTTGCAAAACATTTTTAAAATGGGCGTGGTACCGCCCACGTGTGATAAAATCAATTTCACAAATATTATTAATCATAAATCAAAAATCGTTATACCTATCGTAACAAAATTCGGCAGAGAGGTTGCACTTACTGTAAGAAATACTTTGGAGAAAAATTAACGAAATCGGTTAAGGACCACGGCCACTTTTATATAAAAGATTTTTAAAGGGGTCGTGGACGAATAAAATAGGCTATAGCTTTGCAAAAAGAGCTTCATATCAATTGTATTTCATTTCGCAAGTGGATTTATAACAATAAATAGGAAAAACGTAAAATTAAAAAAAATGGGCTTGGCACCACCCCTTTTAAGACGAAGCCATTTTCTATGTTTTAGGAGCCATATCTCGACGATAAATTAGTTCAGAATAGAACCATATGTATATGTATTATTGCGCAGCCTTGTAACACTATTAAGCACGCAAACCAAAAAACCAACAGCCTTTCAAGTGTACAGCTGTGTATGTAATGTTAGGCTTCAGCCGAACTTAGACTTCCTTACTTGTTTAGATAAACAATGGCATTTTATATCGTGAATTTTTCCCTGGCTATAACCAGGGAGTGTAAGAGCATTAATCTATTATACATTCTTATTTACCGAACAGATAAATTAATCTTATTTAGTCTCGACCACCTCTTTATACTGATATGGTTATGCATACATGACAATCCAATAATAAGAAAAAACTCCGATAGGTGGCGCATGGATAGGAATATTTAAAACAAGTAAGGAAGGCTAAGTTCGGATGTAACCGAACATTACATACTCAGCTGAAACCTATGGAGGCAAAATAAGGGAAAATCACCATGTAAGAAAATAAAACTAGGGTAACCCTGGAATGTATTTGTACGATATCGGCATCAAATGAAAGGTGTTAATGAGTTTTTTAAAAGGGCGTGGGCCTTAGTTCTATAGGTGGACGCTTTTTCGAGATATCGCTATAAAGGTGGACCAGAGGCGACTCTAGAATTCGTTTGTACGATATAGGTATCAAATTAAAGGTATTAATGAGAGTTTTGAAAGGGAGTGATGTTAGTTGTATATGTGAAGGCGTTTTCAAAATATCGACCAAAATGTGGACCAGGGTGACCCAATACATCATCTGTCGGATACCGCCAATTTATTTATATATGTAATACCACGAACAGTATTCGTGCCAAGATTCCAAAGGCTTTTGATTTCGCCCTGCAGAACTTTTTCATTTTCTTCTACTTAATATGGTAGGTGTGACACCCATTTTACAAAGTTTTTTTTCTAAAGTTATATTTTGTGTCAATAACACAATCCAATTACAATATTTCATCCCTTTTTTCGTATTTGGTATATAATTATGGCATTTTTTTCGTTTTTCGCAATTTCGATATCGAAAAAGTGGGCGTGGTCATAGTCGGATTTTGGCCATTTTTTTTCCAATTCAAAGTGAGTTCGGATAAGTACGTGAACTGAGTTTAGTAAAGTTAAATCGATTTTTGTTCAAGTTATCGTATTAACGGCCGAGCGGAAGGACAGACGGTCGAATGTGTATAAAAACTGAGCGTGGCTTCAACCGATTTCACCCTTTTTCACAGAAAACAGTTATCGTCCTAGAATCTAAGCCTCTACCAAATTTCACAAGGATTGGTAAATTTTTGTTCGACTTATGGCATTAAAAGTATCCTAGACAAATTAAATGAAAAAGGGCGGAGCCACGCCCATTTTGAAATTTTCTTTTATTTTTGCACTTTGTTGCACCATATCATTACTGTAGTTGAATGTTGGCATAATTTACTAATATACTGTAAAGATATTAAATTTTTTGTTAAAATTTGACTTAAAAAATTTTTTTTTTTAAAGTGAGCGTGGTCGTTCTCCGATGTTTGCTAATTTTTGTAAGGAATATATATAGTAATAGGTGTAACGTTCTTGCCAAAATTCATCACGATATCTTCAACGGCTGCCAAATTACAGCCTGCAAAACTTGCCACGCCCATTGTCCAAAATTTTACTAATTTTCTATTCTGCGTCATAAGGTCAACCCATCTACCAAGTTTCATCGCTTTATTCGTCTTTGGTAATGAATTATCGCAATTTTTCGGTTTTTCGAAATTTTCGATATTGAAAAAGTGGGCGTGGTTATAGTCCGATATTGTTCATTTTAAATAGCGATCTGAGATGAGTGCCCAGGAACCCACATACCAAATTTCATTAAGATACCTCAAAATTTACTCAAGTTATCGTGTTAACGGACAAACGGACGGACGGACGGACATGGCTCAATCGAATTTTTTTTCGATATTGATGATTTTTATATATGGAAGTCTATATCTATCTCGATTCCTTTATATATGTACAACCAACCGTTATCCAATCAAAGTTAATATACTCTGTGAGCTATGCTCAACTGAGTATAAAAATAGTATTTGTGGTCCGATTTGGTTCATATTTGGAAAACGTAATGCATACATAAATAGAAAGCGAAATATGAAAAAAAAATGCCACCATGTGACGCAAGGATAGAAATAGTAAAAAAATCGTATTTGGGGTCCGATATTGCTCATATTTGGAACACAAATTACATACATGAATAGAAAGCTACATATGAAAAAAGCACCGCCAGGTGGAGCAATGATCGAGATATTCAAAAAAATCGTGTTTGTGGTCCGATTTGGCTCACATTTGGAACCAATATTACATACAATCCGGTAGAAGTGACATCAAAATATTTTTGACGTCGAGGAGGGGCAAACATACGTGGCGCAGAGTCGAGTAAAGACTTTGGAATGATTATGTATTGAGGACATAGATTGTAAGAAATTGTCAGGAAAGAATCCTTGTAATAATGGGTCACTAAATGAACTAAATAGAATTAGAAAAAATATGCAATTAAATAAAGACTAAAAACTTGAAAATAAAACAATTAAAAAAAAAATTCAAGTTAAACGGTTATATTGAAAACTAGAATACTTGGCAGACATTGTCTTGCCCTAAATTTGGCCTATCTGCATACATTTCTGTCTCTGCCCTCCCCCCCTCTTCGCTTTTTTCTAATCCTTTTTGCACTCCTCCCTCCGTCTTTTTCGCTTCATCTATCTCCATCTTCGTCTCATTCTATCTTTTTCTCAATCTCCTCTGTTTTCTCTTCTCTCAATTCCTTCTCATTCTTCTGCATCCCTTATTGCCTGTCCCAGAAGGTGGTATGTATTTTATTCCAGTCCCAGTCCCAGTCCCACTCCGATTTTCAGTCCCATTCCCACTCCGAGTCTCAGTCCCAGTCCATCTCTGGATAATATATTACTCTGTACCAAAGCACTCATCAGCAGCTTTCATTTGATATTCATATTGTATAAACACTGTCTAGGCATTCACTGGCCCACGTTTTGGCCTATATCTCGAGACCCTGTACCTGTGGTAGCCGTGAGGTTTACGCAACTTGTGTGAAAGTTTGAACAAAATTGGCCGACGCATCTCTTCAAACACCGGCGACCAACTAACACACATTTTAGCCATTCTTTTTATATATATAGATTGCAGAATTTTCGTTGCTTTTGAAATTCGGTTTAAAAATTGCACATGGAACAACTAAAGACTCTCCTGTATTAAAAAAAATGTCATAGTACCTCTAAGTCGTGGCCCCTTCAGAAACCCCCCTCCCCACCCCCCTCTCGATGGGCCTGGTGATGTGTTATACTTGATATCTTTCGCTATAATATTTTTTATTGATAAGCAGGTTGTTTAATTAAACACCAAGCAATTACACGGAAGTATATCCGCACCACCTGAAAATATGAGTGCCACTGCGTATACGTAACTTTTTAATATTACGTATAAACAAAAAAAAAAAATTGCAATAAAATAATATTACTACAGACGGGGTGCAAAACAAATTCAAAATCAGTTCAGTAGTTTAGGAGTCCATTGGCCTCAAACTTGTGACACGTGTTTTTTATATATTATTAAGATAAGATTAAGATTAAGATAAGATTAAGATTAAGATTAAGATTAAGATTAAGATTAAGATTAAGATAATACTTACATTAAGTAATAATAATATTAAAAGTTAGAAAATAATTAGGCAGGCCCTAGGTACTAGTCATCACACTCCTCATCAATCTGGGCATTGATCAAATCAATCAAAAAGCGTTGGACGCGTCAAATTTCAATTGATAGTCATAAGTAAGACCAACTGAACCTTAATTAGGTTATGCTACGCCTTACGTTTTTAGAAATTTCTCGCCCCAACGCTTTTATTTATTTCTCTGATCAACGCCCTAGATTGATGAGGAGTGTGATAGCTAGTACCTAGGACCTACCTAATTATTTTCTATCTTTAAATATTATTATTACTTAATGTAAGTATTGTTTTCAATAAAATCGTTCAACCTGATGTTCCATCAGCATATTTTCCGCGAAACACAAAACTGAAAACAAGCTATTGTCAAGTAGATAAATTCAATGTAACTTACGCATAATGATTATCAAGTTCATTATCCTTGACACAATTACACTTGTTGATCGAATGAAAATACACTCACTATTCAATGGCTGTGTTGAATTTAAAAATCATTCTTCTGGAAGAGCAATTATTGCATATATGCGACATCATAACGGAATGCATTCAAGTGAAAATTGTTTTCGAAAAATTGATTACCATCATTGCGCATAGTTATCAGTTACGCCATTTGCAGAAGTGTGTGTGTGTATTGATATAGCGGAATTTGTTGACATACTTCCGACGCTAAAATTATGGCTGATATTGAGCAAAATGCACAAAAAAAATAAATTATTTAAATAGAAAATAAACAAATCGTGAGCATTTACAATTAGGGTGTATATCGCTTTCGTGGTTGAATATTTTTACAAGATTTTTTTTTGGAATTCGCGCGTTTGTCTTATTTTTATTTTTTTATTTTTTTTAATTAAGTTACTTTAAGCAGATAGACCAGCTCATGATACAAATATTACAGGGTAAAACCGGTGAGAGGCAAATGGCGTTTAAAAAAATTTTAAAACTCTCACTGCTCTCACATTTTTATTTTTCTTTATTTTGGTTTTGTTTTCATAACATAACAAACAGTAATATATTTTTGCGTTCTAACATCAATATTATGATATTTTGTCCAAAACCGAATTTTTTATTGGTGGAAATAACTTTTTTTTTGGTGGAAAAGAAATCTCAACGGTCAACTGCATTCCAGAATTTTCAATTCTAGAATTGTGTAGTAGTTTCCCGCAAAAAGAAGCATCAGGCCACGATCCTCTTCTCAGGAATTTTCTTTTACAAACTGTGCCTACACAAAACTTTATCTGCTAAGTCGGATGAACTTTTGGTGCCAAGGCAATGCTGGTGGACAATCGATACCATTTATACAAATTTCCTAAATATTTTTGATGGATAATCCAACACACTAGCTCTACACCACGGCAGCAGACTTTGGCTGTTCAGATGGTAAATTCAAACTACACGAACTATCATACTCAAACTGGACGATGATGTTTAGCTAAGCTGTGAAGAGCTACAGCGTTTTTGCTGGCGTGGAAAAGTTATGGGAAGATCTCCACTGGGTTCGGAGAAGCAGGTGGGGGAAGACTTTGGTCTCTCTTGGTGCCCCCTGTTGGCGTCAGTTATCGCGAAACAGGGTAATCTGGAGTGAGTTGTTACGAAACGAGCAAAATCTCCTAAACGGTTAAGCACCAATTAACGAATTTATCTTCCACCCGCGAGGAAAAGGGCCAACACAAACCAAGTAATACCTCCAAGATCAATTTTTTATGCAGTAGCGAGGACACTTGAGACTGCTGATCTGTCATAAAGTGAAGTTTCAGCATATTTAAGGGTTAAAGACGTATCAAGTAGGATGAATGAAACATCAATAGGGGTGATCTCCATTTTATTTGTTTGGCATTTAAAAAAAGTGAAAACTTTCAAACAACACTTTTTTAATGTATTTTCCTTGGTTTGCATTTCCACAAAGTTTAAGGGAGTAACTTAAAATTTTTTTTAAAAATCAAAAAACTATTATGGCCGCCAAAAAGGGAGAATGGTTTTACCTTCTAATATTTTTATCATGGACCAGCTGAACTTGAAGTGAGCTTAGGTCCGAGTAAAGTGAGAACTGAGTATATTAAAACAACCAGTCCTAAGCAAAACAAGTAAAGGTGACTAATTTCGGGTGTAACCGAACGTTATATACTCAGCGTGAACTTTAATTGTACTTTTCATTTCGGATAAGTTATTCTTCTACATAACACGTGGCACCGCCCGTTTAAAAAAAATGTCTCCCCATTTCCTCTTACAATAAAACTTGATAAGTGAAATATCATTGATTCAAAACTATTTTTTGCTAAGTTATAGCTTATTATTCTAGTCTACAACCCTTTTAAACTTGTCTTATATCTAAAGTGCAGTGGTTTTCAACCGATCTCGTTCATTTCTACTAGAAATATTTTCTGTTATAAGGAAAATATGCGTCCACAATTTCATTACGATATGTTAATTTTTCTTCGAGTTATGACTCCCGAAATATAGAAAATTGCTTAGTCATAAAAGGGACGATTTTTGATTTATGATAAATAATATTTGTAAAATGGATTTTGCCACAAGTGGGCGGTGCCACGCCCATTTTAAAAACATTTTTCAAATGTTTATCAGGAGCCTCAATATCAGTCCACATGTCAAATTTCAACATTCTAGGTGTATTATATATCAAGTTTTTGTGTATAAATACTCAGGTTTTTTGTGTTTTCCAAAATGTTATATATATATAAAGTGGGTGAGGTTATCATCCGATTTCGCTCATTTTCAATACCAATCTATTCTGGGTCCAGATAAGCTGGCGTACCAAATTTGGTGAAGATATCTCAATATTTACTCAAGTTATCGTGTTAACGGACAGACGGACGGATATGGCTCAACCAAATTTTTTTTCGATACTGATGATTCTATGATCTATATCTATCTCGATTCCTTTATACCTGTACCACAAACCGTTATCCAATCGAAGTTAATATACTCTGTGTGCAAAGCACGCTGAGTATAAAAAATCGAAAAACTAAGAGAAATGAAACAAATTTTGTGATCGGTTTTAATATTTGCGGTTTAGCTAGAAATCCATCGCCAAAACTCTCTAAAACAGTATGAAGAGCGCAGAAAAGCATAGACTATTTAGCACCTTGTGCTAGTAAGGAATAACCATCTAAGTCCTATGTAAAAGTGTAGGAGTTTGCCTGTTATTCCGTATGACCGTATTGTACTAAATACTACATACTTTTCCGTGCACTTGATACTGCTTTAAATATTTTTGGCGATGGAGTTTTAGCGTTAGCAAACGATATAATTTGGAGGTCGTTGCGCAAATTCTATGCTTAATTGCTATTCTGCATTTATGAGCTAGAAACACAGAACAGAGTTTATAATAGTGGTCACCAAAATTGATTGAGTGTGAGTGTGTAGGTAAGAAAAATATGATCGTTGTGGCAGTGGTTTAATCGTTAACGCTCAATAAATAATTCGTATTGCTAAAATATTACGATTTTGCTTAAGTCTAACAAAAAACCAAAACAATAAAAAAGTCTCGACACTTAACAAATCCCTGCTTGTAAACGACGCGGCAAACAAGAATAAAAAATCTTAGCATCACACGATGGAGCAGCCCTTGGAGGGTAAAAACCGTAGGGAATTATTATTAAGATGCCATATATGAGGAACAAGATACAGTTTGGAAGAAAAAATCATTAGTAAACTTCGTAAGAACTGAACACCTGAAATATAGCTTGGTATCCAAAGGCAATGTAACACTTGGTCGATCTTATTGGAACATTCATGCAACATTTCTGGAATACTGCAATACATTTTCACATGAGACCTTAAATTAATTAAAGCAAGTAATGATGGGCTGAACAATAATCTTATCTCATTCCTAATATCTAAATAATCGGCTGTAGAAATTATGAAATATATAGTGAACAGATGTACATTCCTAAGCGATTTTTAAGATAAATAAAAAATAAAAAATAGGTAGGTAGTTTGCATGAGGATGCAAAGTTTCACGTTTTTGTGGTCTGCATGAAATAGCTATGACAATGAGTTACTTACCTTAACAATATATAACGTAAAAGTAAGTATTTGGTGAAATTTGTAGCTTCTAGCCGTTAGAAAGGGGCAAAAATTACAGTTTATATGGGTATATAATATATATACCACCGATCTCTATGATTTTCTCAGACAACAATGCTATATACGCAAGCATTTGCTGAAAATTCAAGCTTCTAGCTGTTGAAGTGGTGTATAAATTGCGAAAAGTTTCTTATCTGAACAATCAGTTGTAGGGGATATTTACTATATATACCACCGTTCTATATTCAAACATATAGACGGAAAGACGGACATGGATAAATCAACTCAGCTCTTCATCCTGATCATGTCGGTATATTTATTGGGGGTCTATCTATTTTCCTTTAGGAACTTGCAATTTTGAGATTCGTGACGAAGTTAATATACCATTACGTTTTCATAAAAGTTATAAAAAGTTTGAACCTTAATGACATTCAACTATGAATTATACGTGAAATATTTTTATTTTATTTTGCCCACCCTAACGTATATGTTAACATAAAACGAACGAATTGCAAATAACTTTTAAAATTTTGCATTCAAATTAGTGAAAAATACATACATATGTATGTATTAGCAGGTACTATGATACTCATAAAATATTCAATTAGGTGCTTTGCTTTTGTTCTCTATTTGTTTTAGTTGGATTTCAAAATTATGGCTTTTGTAACGCCCAACGACTTACCTAATATTTCAACTGTATGTGTAATTTCTCTTGGTTCCATTGTTGCTATTTGACAAATATAATCGCCAGCATCCTGTGGTACAGCATCACGAATTTGTAAATTGAATCTCTCTGCACGGGAAACGCGCGGATCTGGAGTTACTTTGACATTGCCGGCAGTGAGTATGGCAATGCCACGCTTCCATGCAACAACATAGGGATCTAAAAAAAAAAGAAAATTATAATAGTAATAATTAGTGTCATTGAAATGCTGTTTTTAAGTTTTTTGAAATATTTTTTTTCTGAGTATCACATCGACCATCTTATGAAAAAAAAAAACGTTGCATTGTTAGTTTTCGGTGTCATTTTCAAGCAATCTATCTTTCGTTAAAGAACAGTGTGTGATATTAGATTTTAGTGGGCAGCGGGGCATTCAAATGGCTCATTGCATAGGGGCATCTGTTTGAAATCGTTCCAAATTGGTCCAAGAATAAATTGGAAGCGTTTCCGGGAATGTTATCGAAGTTGTCCTGCAAATTGTTTCAAAATAGCATATAAATGATCCTGAGTTTGTCCCGAAATGTTACCAAAAATACTTCCAAATTAACGTTCCCAGTAGTTTGTTCCGAAAAAGTCTGTCAACTATTTCAAAAACAGACCCGAAATAAATCCGAAATGATGCATACGTTGTCCCAAATGCATCCAGAATTAGTTTTGAAAAGAATCTGAATTTTTTTCGAAATAATACCTTAAGTAATCTCTAAGTGATCCTGTAACAGCAACAAAATAGTCTCAAAATGGTCTTGAAATAATCTCGAAACTATTCTGAAAATAGTTCAGAATTTACCCTGAATTTTCGAAATGATCTGTATGTAGTATAATGCTGAAGTGTTTCCGAAGTCATCCCGAATTGTTCATAAGGCAGTCCCAAAATATTCTCAACATGATCATAGAATATCCGATACAGTTCCATTCCCACAGACTAAGGTGATATGCACACGCATCCTCCCATTTACTGAAAGCCGTCTTTTTGTTATTGTAGCAGTGGTTGGCCTCCTCAAATAGTCGCAACCGCTTACTAATCGTCAGCAATGTTCTCTAACGGGATCCGAGGTAACTTGCAGTTTCAACAGGGTTGGGTCAGTGAGATAAGGGTCTCAAAAGCGTTGGCTCCACATTTCAATCGACAACATGGTAGGTGTGATGTGGGGATGTGGGGGTTGATTCTAGGTAAGTAAAAACTGAAACTTTTACAGTATCAAGTTCGAAGTTCAGCTATAGTGACAGGCATCTCCCAGGCGAGGTTGCTTTATAAACGACAAGTTAAGGATATTTGTCTTTAAGAACGGGGCTCACCAGTAAATCTCGGGCATAGTAATCCGACGCCTTTTGGCATAGTAATCTGAGGGCTTTTCATGCTCCTTTTCTTTTATGGCCGAATTCTTAAGTGCCGGATTTCTTCAATATGCTTACGGAGATGACTTTTTAGTTTCTGAGAGGCCTGTTGTCTACTTTTTGTGGGTTTTGATGTTACGTTCCTGAACTGCACCGAAGCCTGCCGATCACACAGATAATTTGTAGTGAACCTTTTGAGACTGGAGGAAGGGTAAACTATTCCAGGTCTTTCTAACGTACTTCCGTTGACTGTATCGAAGGTTTTAGACAAGTCTAGCGCTACGGTTACTGTTTTATTATGGGGTTCTTGATTCAGTCCACAATTTAGCTGTATGTTAATGGAGTTTAAGGTGGTGGTGGTGCTAAGTAATTTTTGAAAGCCATGCTGATGATTGAAAAACCGTAGGTGTGCGGTGAAATAAGGCATTAGGACGGCTTCAAAAGTCTTCAAGTCTGCCGATAGGAGAGATATTAGGCAACAAGTGTCCCCTGCGTTAGCTGGATTTTTTTTAATACCATGATGTGTTAATTTTTAACTGAGTGATTTGATATAACTCTTCTTTTGCCAGAAAAACGAAACCATGAATTCCTGTTTTACTGTTTGCATTGATGTCTCCTAGTTTTCTTCTTTTCCCGCGCTTGAACGGCTATGTGTATAAGTATTGGTTATATTCACTCCTAATACAAATACCGTTCTTATCGCCAAGCGTTCATATGTAGTTTTTTTTCGCAGTATAGCTGTTGAGTTACACTCACAATCTTAAAGCACACTTAGTAACCTCAAAATCTGTACACCCGCTTCCCACTTATACGCCTATTAAAGAGCCTATCAATGATGCTTTCAAAACTTAATATTACGTGTGAATAACTGTTGAAAGCAACAACCTCAAGCTAACGAAATTGTCCACACATATCTGCCAATTCCTCAGCTTCATCCTATGATCCATCTGTACATCAATTGGTGACGAATGGCTGGTTTATTTGACGGCTAAGATTCACATCTAACTGTCGCTGTTAATTAGTGGTTTCCTTTGCGAGCGTATTGAGATATCATCAAAGCGAATTGAAGAAATAGCAGGATGCGAAATCATAGTAGGCAACGGCATTTGAATAGGAACGCGCTTATAGGCAGGCACATGCATACATGCATCAAGTTCAGCTAGGCAAACACAATTTCACAGTCGTTGAACTCATCAAATCGTCGTATCGTATGGATTTTCAATTTGATTTATCAATTCAATCGAGTCAACTAACAGCATCGAACATTTACAATAATACAATATGAAATCAATAATACAACAAATAGTAAATACCTTTGACACTTCAAGTTAACTGCTAAAATCGAATTTGTATGAAACATAGGATAAAAACTTTATTGCGAGAATGACTTGCACCATATTCTAGTTATTAACTAAAGTGTGCAGACGGCAGTATTAAAGCGCTTACTTGAAGGGATCATAAAATATACGCTAGTCCAAATTAAATGAGGGCTGATTTTTGACTTAATCCTTTGTTCATCTATATTACATTCTAGAGCTGAATCCCGATTCGATTTTCAATCGATATCTTTTTAAGAATCGTTTGATATTTTCATCATCTTGTAGTACCAGTAGCTACAGTTTTATATTCACAGTCCAAATAGTCCAGATAGTATTTCATATTTCAATTAGCTCGTCTTAATAAAGAACCATAAACTATGACTATGCGCTAAGGATACAAGGAGTTGAAAAGCGCAATTCAAAGCTTTATAGTTTAAGAGCTTCTGCAACCCAATTGTCAACCTCAGCTACGCGAAAGGAATCCTGTTACGAATATGAATGCATCGTACACATACTAGAAGGCGAGGCTCTGGCGACCCAAGCTATTTATGGAACTAATGGTGGGGTGCGATGTGGCTTAGAAGGTTTAATGTGGTCATATTAATCATTCCCATAATGATCGGGCTAGTACCTTAATATTACTTGTTACCGCAACGTACCGATCCTATATCCCGCAAATGATCACGAACATAGATAATACGCACCAAAGCCTTCGGGGAGTGCCTTTATCGTTAATAAAAGACTATAACATGCGCCATTGTGTTGGTGTCTTTCAGTGAAAAGTAGATTTGGCGTTGCGTTACAAGTTAGGCCAGCTATCCCTGTTTCAACATAACTAACACTAGTTGCGAGTACCAATGGAGATCAAGTATTGTTAGCGGAGGTCTTCCTCTTCGTCTGTTTTCAAAAACGCCTACCGACAGAACACGCTTTGTGCCGGAGCACCTTCATGTATTTCCATAAAATTAACTAGGGGTTGGCATCACGAAGAGGACCGTTAAACATAGACAGGACTTTTTCTCGAACACTTCAGGGGGCCATCCTATGGATTCCAGACGCGGTTCATGATTCTGACCCATACATCATGGCAGATGTGATGAAAAGCTTAAAGAGTTTTTTTGAAGAGAGTTATTCTCCGTTTGGTTTATAAGCTAATATTGCAGAGAAGGCAGAACTTACTGAAAGATATTTCTTTTATAATGAAGATATTTCACTTATAATCCCACAACGTGGAGAAAACATAGTGAAGAACTATGTGGTATACATTGCTCTTGCCAATTAGCCCCAAACAATGAAACAAGGCAGAACCTGGCGAGCTTTATTGAACGATAAAAATTATGTAAAAAATTTAACAGAAATCAACTTCTTCGACTCGATTCGATCGACTAAATCGATTTTTTTTGGAATCGAATCCAATCGATCAAATCGGATCAAGCCCTATTACATTCGTAAAATTTAATAATTTAAAACGTATTGCACAATAATTTATTTTCATTAAACTATTGTGACCAATATTAGCAACACTAAAGATACTATCATCTCTAAGCCAATACTAAGCCGATGTGCATGCACATCAACAAATCAATCATTATGTCTATACATATGTCCATACAAGCAGCGGAGAGCACAAACACATGCATATATCTGAGATACTCTTTGGAAGAATCACTCACATATACACGCGCATATGAGAAGCTATAACGTGCATCTGTAGTTATGTTATAACTGGTAATTTTATAGCTGGTAAACAAGTAGCAAATTCTAGAAATAGAAACGCCTAGAAATATGTCAACGAGGAAACCAAAAAGTATAAAAGCAGCACCAGCTGAGGCACGACGATTCAGTTTGATTAAACACGATATCTGTTGAGCAGCAGAAGTGTTATTGTGAAGTACTTTTATAAAGGCCATTTTGCTTTATTGAATAGTGAAGTTATTTATTCAACAGTTTAGTGATTCCAACATTAGTAGAAGGTTGCAAATAAGCGGAATTGCACTAAGATCTTTACAATTGGTGTCGGAAGAGGAATTGTTAAATGAATTCCGAAAATTTTGAATACAACAAGGACATGGAAAAGTGGAGTGAATTGAAGATCCAGCAACTGAAGAACGAGTTGGAGAGCGGTGGATTGAATACAACCGGCAATAAACTCGAAATTCAGGCACGACTACGAGAGGCTATGGAATTGGAAGGAATTAATGTGGACGAGTATGTCTTTTATCCTGATGTGGAAAAATCAAAAACAAAAATTGAAGAAAAAAACGAAACATCGCAGACAGTTACCAGCACAGACTTGAACATAATATTGGCTGCAATATCTGCACAAACATCGACAGTGACATCAACGTCGTCGCATTGGAGGAACAGAAGACATATATGGCATCACAACTGGAAGAACAGAAGACGTATATGGTATCCCATCTGGAATTCCAGGAGACACATACAACATCCAAGATTGAAGCCCAGGAGGCACGCTTTTCAGAAATGTCGTCGCAAATGCCATCCAAACTGGAAGAACAGAAGATGTATATGGCATCTGAGTTGGCTGAGCAGTTGAAAGCACAGGAGGCCCGCATATCATCGAAGCTGGAGGCCCAGGATACGAAAATTTTACTGTTTGAGGAAAAAATCGAGGCCGAGGTGGATTATTTCAGAGGACGTATCGAGCAGTTACAACTAAATCGCGCAGCAGTTTCAGCAAGCAATCCAAAGGTAAAAACACCATCCTTTTCAAATAGGTAACAACGTGGACAATACGTCGTTAGTTGCAACACGAACACGGCATCTTTTTCATGATCATATAAATAAGTTACAAAATTTTAGAAAAAGTGGTCATCGGATAAGCGTGATAATCTTGCAAACGTTGTTACTCACAAATTTTCGCATCTATAGTGTAAGTAAAAAGTTAGATAAAATTTCAGAATATTTAAGGTATTTTTAAGGATGCTTATATTTAAGATTTGTATACGATTAAATATGTGTTGATAGAAGGCTTTAACTTATTCCGTAAAATTTTTAATTAATGCATCATTATTGATATTATCAACCCCTCAAAATCTCTCACTTATTTGAAAGTTCTTTCAATGCCCGCCATGCAACCCATCAGTTGCATTTCATTTATATTTAAGATTTTTGCTTATGATACGGATGGAATTGAAGGTAAGAGAAATGACTCAATATGATTAAAATTCGATTTAATCTGTGTATTAAATTATAAGATTGCATAGACATTTGTAATTGCAAATCGGTTTAAGTGAATCTATTATTACTTTGCCTTTTTGAGATAAATAATTAAAGATAGTTGCAATTACATATTTAACATTAAAGTCACTGCGTAAAAGGTGCTTAAAAGCTTACTAGAGGTTTAAGGGGCAGCTCTAAAGTTTTCTTAATTATTGTTTAAACATTTGAATATGCTACTTTTAATCTGAAGGGAATCAGTTTTAAATATGCATATATATTTTCAATGCTCTTTAACTGCTGATGGGTGCTTTCAGCGAACACAACTGTTATTCATACGTTGCAAACATGTTTCCCTCATATAAGCGATAGAAATGTCTACTAATGAACAACAAGTTGAGTCATATGCCAAATGAAATGATAGTTTTTTATTCTTTAATGAAAAGAATTTTTGAATTATATCCCAAACTTCATTGTAGCATCAGTGAAAGTGAAAACTGTATTCATAACTAACACTTTAAAGTATCAAAGACGTGTCAAACAGCTGAATCAATACGTTCAGTGAATGTAGCAAAAAAAATTTTAAGTATAAACCGTTGAGTGGATGAAAAACATTCATATTTACATTCAACTCCAGTAATTATATCGTCGGTACAATAGAACTTTAGACGCCGACGCAGCCCACCGTGCCAAATACAGAGCCATCGACACCAACAAACGGTATAGTCCGGCACTATGATTACTGTTCGGATCTACGGACGGAAGGCGATAGCTCGTATTTAAGGTTTTACTAGTGCGAGACATCACCACCCGATGTAGACGCAGACTAAGCCGAACGTGAGTGTGACCCGCACGCTCCACTCACTTAACGCTTAAGGCTGTGCTCCGCCGACTCATCACAGTCGCCCGCGAGGCGATCCGTAAGGCACCATAGCGCCATCCCCGCCAACAAACGGTATAGCACGGCACTGGGATTACTGTTCGGATCTACGGACGGAAGGTGATAGCTCGTAGTTAGGGTTTTACCAGTGCCAGACATCACCACCCGACATAGACGAAGATTGAGCTGCGCGTGAATGTGTGGTTTTTTCCCCGCTCATTTAACGCTTAGGGCTGCGCTCCGCCGACTCATCACAGTCGACTGGGAGGCGACCCGTAAGGCACTACGCAACGGCGACACCAGTATCAACGCGTTGTCAAAAGGCGCCCCAGTGGCCGCATACTCATTATCATTGCGCTTCCTCAGTTACGAAATATTAATCGCGACAGCCATTGCAACGCCAGCGCCAACAGCAACAGAGCGCCATCAAGGAGCATCCTCTGTGACTGCACTCCCTTTTGTTTCAAGTGTCCTCAGTGACTAAATACTAACCACGACGCCAGCGTCAACGTGTCGCCAACGAGCGTCCTCAGTGACCGCATAATCATTACCACCGAGCGTCCTCAGCGACGAAATACTAATCGCGACAGTCAGCACAACGCCAACGCCAAAGGCAGCAGAGCATCATCAACGAGCGCCCTCAGTGACCGCATACGTAACACGACAGCCAACGCAGCGATGAACGCCAGCGTAGGCACGCCACTAAGGCGTCCCATAACCATGCGCTAACGGGACCGGGCATAGTAATAACAACGTAAGCAAGCACGCCAGCAGGCACGCCAACGGGACTCAGGTGGACCATTACCAACCAGGCCACGTCGACACCGAATACCCACAACGTTGAATAAAATTGAACTTAAATGAAATTTGAGATATAATTTTGTTATAAATAATTAAGTTAATTAAAGTAAATTTGTACGACTTGGAAAAGGGCCCCAAAATATAAATTTATTGTACGGAACCCTGAACACGGCGAGTATACACCAGCAATTAACTAAGAAGCGTCGGGGCACAGGGAAAGCTTCGTTACAAGGTCCTCTACAGTCGATTCAAAAAAAATTTCTTTTCAGAATTAAGCAAATGCCAAGAAAAAATTTAAAATTTTGTTTCGAAGTTGCTTTGCTAAAAATACATTCTTGCATACGGCTCATAATTTCCAACTTGTAGGAGTCATTTATAAGTATTTTATGATTATAGGTTTAGATTTTCTAGTGGCATATATTTCTCCCATATTTCGGACTCTTATAGGACTCATAATTAAGAGTGTTTCGAAAATATTTCAGGGGTGATAAAAAAAAAGTTATAAAGAAACACGTTCAAATTTAACCGAATTTTCATATTTAAAAAAAAATATTCAAATAAAACGAATTGATAGCTGAAGAAAGATAGTAGAGACAAGTTGCTCCACTTTTTAGTATTAGCATTTGTATGTATCCATGAAAAAGACAAATTTTTCTCCAAAGCTCTCAGCTGAGTATATAATGTTCGGTTACACCCAAACTTAGCCTTCCTTACTTGTTTAAAACTTGTTTTTTGTTAGACCAAAATCCATTGGGCTACAAAGCTACATACTCAAATATGTTGGGAAAACTCCAAACAAAGAGTTCCTAAATTTGTGTTTGATTTTTTCGCAAACTTTTTCAAAATTTCTTTGCAAAGTTTAAGCTTAAAATTTCATGGGAGTGTTTTCTTAAAGAACATCAAAAAATAATTTGGTGGACGAAATTTGATAAGAATTGCCACTGCCTAGTTTCTCTCGCTGCTTTACTTCGCAAATTCAGCAAATGTAAATTTTCTTTAAAGTGCTTAATAGATAATTTAATTCTATGTGTAAGCAAAAGTACATTACTGCTTACCATGAAATAAATATAATCTGTAAAATGGTTTCAACGAGGTCACCATTGGATATATTTGCATATACTGACATTGCGATTTCACTATGAATATGACTTTGTAGGCCTAATGGGAAACACATGCCGACATATGCATTTATAACATTAAAAACCTTATGGGGATACTAAGCAGCTACCGCTCTGCGAATCTGGCATTGGGGACACTGCATCACCAAAATGTCAATGAGTAAACATAGTCGACAAGGTGTTGATATGAAGATACCTAAGCCCAAGTTTCCTTCAGGGTAAGACTAGAATATTTCTTAGTCATATTATACTATTACCCATGAATATACATATATATAAACACAGTTGTACTGTAAGCCATAATGCATGTTAAGAGGATATCACTTCATGAGGCATTCAGTTACGCAATGGCACAGATATTCACAACGTTGGGTTGTCCGCCATTAAGAGATGTGGCTTTTCAACAGAAATAGCAAAAGCAACAGCAGGGGCAATTTCGTTTCTCTGTAATGCTGTCCTATTGCTAGATGCATTTCAATGACGATGACATCTAAAGGGGCGCCGTAGGCGACTAAAAAAACACTTAGTGCACACATACATAGCTATGTGAATGTGTACAAAACATATTTCTAGGTATGCACACAAATATATTATTGAAGGTAATTGCAAGCCTAAACTTAAATTGCAACTTAGCATAAACCAATGATAGCATTAAAATGGGATTATGTGCATGTTTATGAAATAGTACGAATTTTCGCAACTTGCAAAGAAAAAGTTTCAATAATAGTCTAAATACACATATAGGGTCGGTTTTTTTAGTGCTAGTTTGAAAAGTGTGAGAAGTTTGCTACTAACTAAAACTCCACATCCCCTACATCACTATATGTATGTATGTAAAAACAAGTAAGGAAGGCTAAGTTCGGGTGTAACCGAACATTACATACGCAGCTGCCAAATTACAGATCGTATTATATTATTATTACCTTCTTTTGAAAGTGGGCGGTGTCACGCCCATTGTCAAAAATTTTACTAATTTTTTATTCTGCGTCATAAGGTCAACCCACCTACCAAGTTTCATCGCTTTATTCGTCTTTGGTAATGAATTATTACACTTTATCGGTTTTTCGAAATTTCGAATCGAAAAAGTGGACTTATATTCCGGTTTCCTTCATTTGAAATAGCGATCTGAGATGAGTCCACAGGAACTTATATACCAAATTTCATTACGATACCTCAAAATTTACTCTAGCTATCGTGTTTACGGACAGACGGACGGACATTGCTAAATGAATTTCTTTTTTCGCTCAGATCATTTTGATATATAGAAGTATATATCTATCTCGATTAGTTTATGCCGTTTCGGGGTACCGTTATGCGAAAAAATGAATATACTCTATATATAGAAGCATATATCTATCTCGATTAGTTTATGCCGTTTCGGGGTACCGTTATGCGAAAAAATGAATATACTCTATATATATATACATAATACCTCAGGACAAATGAAACTCTGGATAGTGTAACAAAAAATTTCTTGACATAGTAGTAAACTCCAAGAGCTTGCAAAAGAACATTGGAGTGAGATCAAAGACAGTTCTAGGATCATACTACCCCTGCGAAAAGGCTTCTGGAGGAAATGGGAACTGTAACCATATATCATCCATGGCATGCATAACACAGCCATCTGACCTATATTAACGTATGGAGCTTATGTCTGGTGGAAGATGCTGGACAATAAGAGCCATCAACATAGGGTTGGGAAGGTCCAAACGCTGGCATGCCTAGGTATGTCAAGCGCAGTGATCAGAAAACCTCAGGAAGGGTCAAACGTCATTTTTTGACTTGATACCTTTACAAGTATTCATGCAGGAATTGGCCGCGAAAGGAGCTCTACGGCCAAGAGAATCTAACATTTGTAAATTAACGGAATACTTTTTGAAGAAAATCGAGGAATATATTAAGGGCTGTGGACTTGCAGTGGGCCAACAGGGATGACATCTCAAGGTCCTTATTGCTATGTTTGGATATGAAAGCAACAAGCTTCATTCCTAAGCTAAAAAATTATTGAGGGTACTTGCGGATGTCATCCCAGGTCAATGCGCAATGGCTACAATGCGCCGACGGTGGCGCATACCAACAAAGCTCCCTCTGCAAAAGCTATAAAGCTATCAGGATGAGGAGGAAGAGACGTCGGTTCATCACTTTCTCTGCCGATGTACAGGACTACAAACAACACGATTTCTGCCATAGGCTGGGCAGGTGGATCTTTTGATGCAACTTAAGTTCATCAGAGAAAGGAAATTGTTTATTGTGAACCGCTAGGAAGTAATCTGGTTGGCCGAATGTGCCGCCAACACTCGCTGAGTGCATTTTCAATGGGCAAAAATGTCTCCAACGGGAAGTGTGGGAAACTCCCACGTACGCCCTTTTAACCTAACCTAACCTAACCTCAATTTTGAATTTTTATTCAAATGTATTGAAATTGTGTGCCGATACTGAATCCCATGTGTTAAATTTTCGAAAAACCTATTTCAGAGCAAATATACTGTTCCTAGTGGTTTTCGAACCGAGGAACCACTCTTTGTAAGGTAAATATTAAGCGTGTCTGGAACGTTTTCCCCTGCAACCCGCTTACTATATCTGTTATCACTGAGGTGACAAAATTTGAAAGGATGTGCAGCCAGAGGGCAATGCCCAATCAGAATACCCATCATGAGCCTAGAATATTTTCATTTCAGTTTTAAGGGTACCTTTGTTAGTCTAAGACCGTAAGACCTACACATGATCTTCGACATTTCGCAGCCTCGTACTTGCGCTTTACCAGCATGGTCGAAACTTTCGCCTTCTCGCGCAATCTAATTGGAATGTCTACGGAGCAAGTTTAGAAAGATGCGTACTTTTTGCTGTTCTCCCTGTCCTGCTTCTTCCTTGAGATTGTTTGCACTCAAATACACGTTACGGCGCTAAGCCATGCGATATTATTGTCTTATTTGTCACTTGGATGTCAGTATAAAAGTTGACATCTGGGTACACATAAGTATTTTCTGCGGTTTCACCTAAAGCCTTGGATATCTTACTCGTTTTTCTTGTTTTTCTTGCAACCGGAAGCTGTTTAGAATACTAAAGTGCACATAAATCGCTGTTGCAACAAATTGCAATGTGCATTAAATAAATAGCTACAAACAGAAGGTATGCAACAAAAATTAAACAAAAACAATTTGTAAAGAGTAATAGTAAATATAATACGGATGGTTTAGGGGAAAAAGTAGCAAACTAAATAAGCATATCCGTGTCTATGTATGTATGTATAGGTGAGTGCTTATGTGTACAGTAAATATCCACTATTAAATAGAAAACACATCAATTTCCGGCTTAGTATTTCAAAATCATGGAAAATATATACAAATGTACATTCACATATATTTAGATAAAAGTTTTATGCACTGTAGCGAATTTTAGAAATTTCACCATAATACTGCCTTTCTGTTATCGTTCGAATAACTGAACTGTCGAGTGAAGAAAGGCAAATTTTCTGTACATAAAATTATCTTTATTGACAGTACTACTATGGTAGTAGTTCTTCACATCTTAAAGTATTCGTTAACTTCACGTATAGGCAGTTCAAAAGGTTTGCTGCGAGAAACCCTCGGTTCTGCAACAGGTACGAGGGGGAAGAAGCGTCGAATGGCAGAATCAAGAGGCAACATTCGGCGGAAGGCGACAAGATATAATGGTGTGAAGATGATAGCGTGCGACAATATCGCGAGCTTGCGGTGGCTGGAGGAAGTGGTTCCAAACCTCCCCACGGCACCAAAAGTTAAGGTATGTATACCATGCGTGCTGTAGTCGGATGATACACTGCGACTTCTGCAGAATCAGAACCCGAACATACCGAAACAGGATTGGAAGGTACTTAGTGTATCTCGGCCTGCGGAGGAAGGTCAGTTCTACATCTTCCAAATAAACAAGCAGGCGGAGGATACATTGTACAGGCAGCTTGAAAAAATGTCTCTTGGTACAGGCAAAATGTATATGAGACTCAGGAAAAGAATTCCCGAGGATAAAAATTCTAACACGCTAGAAGTGGGCGAAGTCGAAAAGGACCTCAGAAGCCTAAGAGAAAAGAGACAGGTAGAGGTAGCTGACGTCACCACGTAGGTAGAGGAGGACCAACAGCCAGATGGTGCTGTGAGTCGCGCAGAGGAACACCCGTCACAACAGTTACAAGAGGCTGAAGGGGGCTTCGAACACTCTAAACAAAAAGGGCAAGGGGAGGACGACGTCTTGACGAAGGCGCTGGAGGGGGACAAACAGCCCAATGGTGCTGCGAGTCCTACAGATAAACCTCCAACACAGTAAAGTGGCGTCGAGCGAACTCCTCCTAACCCTTGAGAAGGGTTCGATTGACGTGGTGCTGATCCAGGAGCCGTGATTCTCATCGGAAGGAAAGGCTCCTGGACTTAGCACGCGCGGATTTAGCGTTTACTATGCGCAAAGGGAAGGACGGGTGCGAGCTGTAGTAATGATAAGGAAACAGCTGCATTCATATATGCTGCCTAATTAAACTACTGGGGACCTCGTAGTGATGGCCGTTGAACAAAGGAATAAGCAGGCATTTATCCTGGCATTCTGTTACATGGGCCATGCAGCGGAGGTTCCACTGATGGAGTGCAAGAGGCTAGAACAGGATGAAAGGCGCAAAGGGCGGTTGGTCATAGGCATGCGCACCACAATGCGTGGGGAGCAGCAGATACGAACGAGATAGGCGATTCTCTATTTTGTTACATCCGGCAAACCAATTTGCATATAGCCAACAGGAGATATGTCCCTACATACATTGGTCTAACATCCAGCAATGTTTTAGATATTACACTGAGCTCCGAACGTGATATATCAAGGTATGATTGGATGGTTCTTGATAGACCATCCTTCTCCGACCATGCGTATATCAACTTCAGCAAACCTCTAATGAGGGTAGAGAAGGGAGGAACCTTTAGAAACCCCAGGTGAACGAACTGGACTAAATTCCAGAAACATGTAGAAACAAAACTGGGACAACCCAAATAGGTTGCCAATGTGGAGGAACTGGAGGAGTCTAATGAATTCCTAACAAGAACGCTTATGACTGCGTATAACAAAGCTTGCTCTCTAAGAAGATTCAGATGAAAGCAAAGCCGCCATGGTGGATCATTGAACTGAGTGTTCTAAGAAGACAGGTAAAAGAAATGTTTAAGCTAGCAAAGACCGTGGTAAGCGAAGCGTGTCCGGACGAGTACAAGGGATCTACTGAAGATCTGCAAGAGTGAAATTTCCAGGGCGAAGGGAATCTCATGGAAAAGCTTCTGTATGGACATAGAGTGCTCCAGCGAAACAGCACGTTTGAGAAAAGTCATAGCAAGGGGAAACATAGTCCAGGGACTAATAAAGAAAGAGAATGGTCACGTAATAGTGAGGAACCCCTTGAGGTGTTTCTCGATACAAGTCGGTAGACACTGCATTGCATAGGATGGTAATAAACATAGAGAAAGCCCTGGAATATAAGGAATATGATCTTGGAATCTTCCTAAACAATGCCCGGGGCTTTCAATGACGGTTTTAAATGGGCGATTATGGATCGTCTTACTTACATTAAAGTACATCCAGACTTACCAAGATGGATCGGCTGCATTTAAATTGCAGGAAGATTACATCACGAGGCAACGAAATCAGTGGACAGGGGAACGCCGCAGGGAGGGGTGCTATCACCTCTGCTGTGGACGCTGGCCATCAACCAAACCAACTTCTCAGGTGATTAGATGAGGGGCGCGAAAAACTTACGGCTTACGCAGATGACGTTGCAGCTTTCATAAGTGGAAAGTGCTTTCCAACGATTAGCTCTTTGATGGACCGGGCGCTTGGGGATATTCATACCTGGGCATCAAATGTCGGGTTGAAAGTCAACGCGGATAAGACGAATATGGTCTTGTTTACAAAGAGGTGCAAGGTCCCAAATTGGATCAGGCCTAGTTAGGAAGGGTGACCTTACATGAAAAACCTTGCACAAAATATCTAGGAATCATCCTAGACAGTAAGCTGTCATGGAAGCTCAACGCGGAGGAGAGGGTGAAGGAGGCTTCAACGGCACTTTATGCATGTAAAAGAAGGGTGTACCTGGGGCTTATCGCCCTCTCTTTCTCAATGGGTTTTTACAGCGATTGTAAGACCTGTTCTATACTATGGGGTTCTTGTGTGGTGGAAAGCCACACAAAAAAAAAAAACAACCTACCTCAAGAAATTGGAGGGGGTATGCAGGCTATCAATGCTTAGCATTACGGGAGCCCTGAAAACAACCCCGAAAGCCGCACTGTATGCCGTTCTGCACATTCCACCTGTAGACCTTGTAGCAAAGAACCTAGCGTTAACAACTGCAACCAGGCTGGGTGCCTCGGGGCAGCTTGATCGCGACTATAAGGCCATAGTAGTATAGCGTCATGAATCGCAAGACGAACAGACTACCTGATTTCTTATCTGCGCTTCGAGGGCGATCTTAAGGCCACAATAGAGGTGGATCGTTGGAGCAAGGGTGCTCAAATGGAGGACGAAGCGATACATATGTACACAGATGGATCCAAAGTAGTGGAAGGAGTATGGTCTGCGGTATACTGTGCTGATCCGGAAATAAACAGATCCTACAGGCTGCCGGATTACTGTAGCGTTTTCCAAGCGGAAATAGTGGCCGTAACCAAAGCAGTAGAAACCCTGTAAGAAAATAGCCCAAGCTGCAATCGTGTCAACTTTCATATAGATATTCAAGCAGCAATTTAGGCAATAATCTCGCAGGGCACAGCATCTAAATGCGTATTAGAGTGTAAGCAGTCCCTGGAGAGAATCGGGACAGGAAGAAGCATACATCTATATTGGGTCCCAGGGCATATGGGAATAGATGGGTGTGAAAAATCGGATGAACTAGCTAAAAAGGGCGCATCCCTTGAAGCTTGCTCCGTAGACGTCCCAATTAGATTGGGCGAGATTAAGCGAAGGCGAGAGGTGCCCATGATCGACCAAGCAGGAAAGGCGTGGGTTCAAGCGCCGGGCGGTAAACTTTCGAAGATTAAGTGTAGGTCTTACAACCTTAGACTAACAAAGTTGCTTCTATCATTAAAAAGAGAGGACTGTAGACTCATGACGGGTATTCTGACTGGACACTGCCTTCTGGAGTCACATGCCTTTAAATTAGGCTTGGTCAGTGAAAGCAGATGTAGGAAGTGCGGGCTGGAGGAGGAAACAATCGACCACGTTCTGTGCTCATGCCCTGCGCTTGCCAGGTTAAGACTCAAGCTATTAGGAGTGATACAGCTGTCAGATCTAGAAGCAGCAAGTGTCTTAAGTCCTAGGAAGCTTCTAGTATTTGTCAAGAGGACGGAGTTATTTTATAACATAGGTCCTGGTTTGATAGGGTTTGGTCCCTAAAACGAACTTCTGGTAACGCTACGGACTTATTCAGTCTATATGAGGTCCTCATGGACCGGCCAGTCTAATCTATCCTAACCTCGCAAACGTGCGTGCATACGTCCTACCTCATTGCTTTTTTATCAACTAACAAACCACTACCAGCATAATGATTTTACTTTTACTAACATAGCCATAGTTTCAGTTTTGGTGACGGCTGATTTAAAATCTTTACACGAACAGCCTTATCGAGTAGTTGCTCAGATATTTCTCGTTTCTGTATCTTAAATAATATTTGGCGTATGTATACCTCATGTTAATACAAGCGCTCTTTATTGCTGTATACATTTACGTGTGGCTGTTTTCTATTTCATTTGCTTGCCTTGCTGTTGTTGTTGTGCAGGATTTATTAATAGAGGCATAGTGACGCATCGAAACTGCTAATATTCGCCAACAATATATACATACATTAGCTTCTGAATTTTTCTTTGATAAAGTTTGTTCAATTATTGGAAAACTTGCAGTGGTGTTCATAACAGTCGAAAAACTGGTCCCAAAACATTTGTTTCTAGCTTTTCATAAAAGAAAAAATAAAAAAGACTAGCTAGACCCATGCGCATCTTGCGCAACAAAATAAAAAAGTCTCATATCAAATCTCAACAGAAATCAGCTGCTCTATCAATCAATTATCTATCAATAAAAACTTACATATGTGTGCGCTGCCATCTGGCGAATGTTGGCAACTGCCGGTAATGCTGTGTTAGTTATAAGCAAATATTCACAATAGTGCCATAGTACAAATAGATTTCTTTGTGTGCTCACAATTAGTTATTTTTAACAAATTATTTTAATAAAATATAGCTAAACAAAAACACTACGACTAATAATGCTTAAAGCTCGCTAATAGCACGAACCTCCATCGTTACAACTAAAACTTTAATTATAAATTTTGCTTCCAAATAAGCGCCAAAAAGGGACCTGCACATAAAAATAGCAATTATAAATATTATATAAGATTCTAGAACATAAAAAGCACTATCATGTTTGTGTAAGTTCCTTGAGTCAAGGCTATTGTCCCATCTTTTTAATCTAGTGAGACACGCGCCCGCTTAATACCACAGTAATGTCCAATTCACACATGTATACCAGCTTATCAACTTATTGTTCCATCTTATACATAACTCAACATGACAAGCATAAATTGTTTGCTGTGTGTGAAATGCCAGTACTTGTAGTTTCAAGTGGGCGGTTTGTTGAGCTAGCCAAAAAGCAGTTAATCGAAATGCGTTAAGAAGAGGCATAACTAACGAAGGCAGTAAAACTTTATTTGTAGTTGCTTTTGATTGTCTCGCAAACCATCCCTGCAGCGAAAATGGGAGACAGTTACGCAAAGCACCAGTTTTAAATTTAATGACTACCTCCGAACTGGTACTAATCGGATTAATTTGCAGCTTTCTCACTATTACTATTGATAGCAACCTCATGTCTGGCTACCAACACGTATACAACTAGCGTAAATCTAGTGAAACTGCGCTACACACCGTAGTCTCTACTACTGCGGCCTTCCTAGATAATCAAGAATCAATTAACAATGTAAATGCAGATGCCGTTAGCAATGTCCAAAGGAATCTGGATGTAAATAAATCGCAAGTGGAATGTATTGATCTATCTTCACAAGGAAGATAGACGACATATCCTAAGTATGTCGGCACGCCTCCGAAAAAGAACTTTCCTGTTTCTATGGAACGTAACGGTGAACTCGTTATTAGACGATTAAAGACGCGGAAGCGGGATGATTGTGGCAAGTGCTCATGACCTAGCTGTTGATTACAGATGCAAATTTTCTAAAGCTTTACGCGAGCTGAGAAGTTTTTCTATGGGCCATCCACTGCGGGCTCAGCGTCTATTCCAATAAAGTTGAGCTTGTCTTATATAAAAATGGAGACTCACCCCACATATGTATATGCAGATGGATTTTTACCGCGACTATCTGACCCATGCTGGTATATGTGATAGTCAGATAGGTAGCATTTTCATAAATACCAACGGTTCTAAGTTAAATGGCAGAGTTGGTGGTGGAGGCTTTTCAAGACACCAAGACATTGAACTCCCCTATCCGATGACTCTAGTGTACTCGGGGCAGAAGCGGCAGCCATCATGAAAGCCTGCGATAGGAACAAACAACATCGACAACGAAATATTTATTTTCAGCGACAGCCAGGCTGCTACCAAATATCTTGGCTCCTACTCGTTCATCTCAGAACTTACGCTAAACTGTCGCGGATATGCTCATGAGAGGGAAACTGCAGATTCTTACTGACCCAGAATGGTTAGGTGTGCCCCTTGCCACATGTTAAAGGACCACATTCACCGTCAAGAAGACGAAAAATGACTACAAACACGGGGGTGTCGGACATCGAAGGAAATCTGGCCAAAAGAACCCGTCACGTTTGCACCCTAAGTGTGTATAAAATTTCCACACTTGTAGGAGTACTAACTTAGGCACTGCTTTATAGGCAGGCATGCAAAAATATTGGGAGCACCTTATCGTCGTTGTTGCGGGAGTTGTAAAGAAGATTAAGGGAAAACAATGGTCGTTCGCCTCATTAGCAACTGCTCGGCGCTAAGTGATGCTAGGAAGCGATTTTTGGATGTTTCTATCTGTATAATTTGCACCAAATCACGGAGTATGACATCAAGGATTTTGTAGCCTTTATCAGGTCCTCAAAATGGTTTGAAGAGGAAAGGTAATGGTGTCTTTGCGTCGTATCAAAATGGGCCTAATGTCACTGGGCTAAGTGTGGCCTCGGGCAGCCACTTCAATATAACCAGAACTAATGCGATTCGCTGCAGGGATAAATGTATAAAGTTTACCCCATATGCAAAGAAAAGCAAAAACTAAGAATACTGACGAATCAGTGAGATAGGAGGCCTTTATTTTATCTTTGAACACAAAACACCGTACGCTGGCCTTATTTTAGTAAAGAGATTTTGGTTATATCGTAATTGCCTTTTAAGTTCTTAACTGACCCGTAAGACTTTTATTTGGTATTATGTTTTGTTGTTTTTATGATTTTATTTCTATGTAGTGACGAACTGCTGGCAAAAGTCAACTTGAATGTTGCTATTCTATAAAATTTCCTTACGTTTCTTACTCACTAGCAATACTAAACAATATACAAAATACGTAAATATGTTTGTATGCATGTATGTATACGCAACTAGATTTTATATATTTGTTGTTGTGGTAAATATGCATGGACGCAACGGACATGCTATTTGTCTGAGTGCGAGAATTTATTACATTTTGAGAAGGCCAATATTGTTGCAAATTCTACAAAAAGATATATGACTTGAGGCTAAATAATTTAACAGACCGGCGTAATGGGAAATGGTAAGCGATAGGCGGACATTGTCCCTAATGGATTTGCACTGTGTGGTTAACTTATAAACTTTAAAGGACTATGTGTTTTTCGTAGACGGAATATGTATATGTATGTATTCTTGTGTATATTAATGGACGTGCAAATTGATATCGGCATATATGTATATGTAGGAACGGATAACACTGAGCACAGAAACACTGTGCATTCGGATAGAAAAGCAACATGCTCAGGAAAAAAACTATTAACTTGACGTTGTAGTTTTTAAAAGTGGTAGTCGTTTTCTCGTTTACCTAGTACAGGTTTACAAGAAGGACATGGTGTAATAATAGAGGTGATGTCAACAACATAACCTCACTTTTTCGGCAGCTCTAAATGCCAGTATTTACGTGTATTTCAAAAGTAATAAATTTGAATTGCTTAATTTTTCGTACAAATTCTTCAAATAAATTAGTTTTCTGCAAAATTTTGTCTATATTCTGTTAGGGAATAGGAAGTTACGTTATTATTTTTGGCTAAATAATTCTAGTAACGGCTTATATAGTTATAATATTTCTAAACGTATAGTAAAATCGTAGTAGAACCCAAAGGCAGTTCTGTATGATATACCACCCCCTAAATTATGCATGCCGAACTTTTCAGAATAAGGGAAAACGTCAACGGAATGAGAACACCTGAACATTAATTTCATCATGCAAGTAGGATATGTTTGTTTCCTTCTCTCTCTAACACACTGCCGTTTGAGTTTGACCAAAGTCTCAAACTAGCGTGGAACCCAGTGGAACTAGCGTGGAACTTGAGTTTAACACTGAACGAAGTGTCAAAACTACCGGGGTTGCTGTGATCGACATCGACGCAGGAAAACAAAAAAGGAGCGGAATATTAAATATGGGTTTTTGTGATGGTAACTTTTTTAACAAATTTAGTATGAAAACGTAAAGTGCATCTATATGGCACCTACAGAAATTTATACAAAAGTCTTCGAATGGGGTATCTGAAGAAGCGTACTTATGCCAACATTAAGAATGAAAACACAAACTTGTTTTACCCGTTCAACCGCTCTCTGAGAAAAACAGTTTAAACCCATAATCGGTTGCCAAAACATTTCCAAAAATGTGGAAAGAGGCATGAAATGACGCATTTTGTCCTGCTATCAATAATCGAAAGCGATAACGTGTTCGGATTATTGAAAGCGTGGCCAAAACGCGTCTATTAATGCCTCCCCAGACAGTTTTGGTCGTGTTTTAGCAATCGTCCCCGGTAATAAAGTATCACAATTTGTTAACTAAAGTTGTCCACAACATGTGGATTTAAAATAGAGATGTAACTAAATGCTCGTTTGAAAATAAATAAGGGCATTTCTTTGTACTACACTTTGCTACTACACTTTTTTTTGGACCTAAGAAGTAGAACAGTGCCAAATAACATCAAAAAAAAAAAAAAAAAACGCACAGCTGATATATATCCTAGTTGTAAACATTTACAATGCTCGTGAACTTAAAAAGAAAACGTAAATTTAAAATATGAACAAATTTTTATGTGATACTAGCAGACCCGGCAGACGTTGAGACGTTGTGCTGCCCTAATTTTGGTCTATCTGCATACATTTTAATAAGCTTTTTCCGTCTAACTTTGCCCTCGCCCCTCTACACTTTTTCCTAATCTTTGTATTCACTCCTTCCTCCGTATTTTTCGCTTCATCTATCTCCATCTTAGTCTCATTATATCTTTTTCTCAGTCTCCTTCTCTCTTTTCTCTTCTCTCAAGTTTTTCTCATTTTCTTCATATCTTATTACTAGTCCCAGAGGATGGTATGTATTTTGTTCTAGTCCCATTCTGAGTCTCAGTCCCAGTCTCACTCCGAGTCTCAGTCTCAGTCCCAGTCCTAGTCCTAATCCCAGTCCCAGTCCGTCTCTCGGCTACTTCCCGGAAAAAAGCATCGTAAATACTAATATAGGCAAATTTATATACCAAATTTCAGACAAATCGAATAGGACGTATGTAAATAGGTATGGGGGTAATATTAATTCATGTCTTTATTTCGGAATATCACAACGAAAATTATTTTAAAGCTCTCAGCAACAGCTTTCGTATGATATCCATAATACACACACATTCTACGTGTATCCGGGTCCACGTTTTGGCCTATATCTCGAGATACATGTCACCAATAGGTATGAAAACCTGTACTAAAGCACACATCAACAGCTTCAATTTGATACCCATAACGTAAAAATACATTCTAGGTGTATCGGGGTCCATGCTTTGGCCTATATATCGAGGCTATAGTCACCCAGGGGTATGAAAACTACCCTGTACTAAAGCACTCATCAACAGCTTTTATTTGAAATCCATATTGTATAAACACATTCTAGGGGTGCCCGGGTCCACATTTTGGCCTATATCTCGAGACCCTAGCCACCCAGGGGTATGAAAAATACCCAGTATCAAAGTACTCATAAACAGCTTCCATTTGATACCCATATTTTACAAACTCATCCCAGGATTAGCCAGGTCCACGTTTTGATCTGAAGACCCTAGCCAGAACGGGACAAAAAGTATCCTATGTCCGTTCCCTGGTTCTAAGCTGTCTCTCCACCAATGTTCAGCCAAATAGGTTTATCCGTTCTTGAGTTATGCGTAGTGTAACTAACACCACTTTCTTTTATATATATAGATTTTTGAGTGACTAACTACAGTGGCAATATGAACAGATGCAAAATTCGGAGCCAAGGTATTGGTTATGTGGCATGAAAGAAACTTCGTCGCAAAGTACTATCGTTCACTGTACCATGTTCCACCACAAAAAGATACACTAACCTACTTGGTTGCCTCCTGATCAAAGAACAAGAAACCAAAGATATAGTTCCAATATCCAGGATGTACACAATCTATGTGGTTCAAATATCTACTCGGTCAACTACCTTTTGACTACCAAGATACGTAAAAGGCCTATGTGCAGCAAAGAAAGTGCACGCAGTGAGCCTAGGAAAGTTTGCCCTCGAAAAGCTGCTTACACAACAGGCAGAACAGGTATGATGAAACTGATCGGTGAAGGTAGAATAAATGTTCCCCCACCCTATTATGATGAAGTCAGAAGAGCAATAACCACATTTAAAAACAACATGGCAGCGGGTGCTGATGGATTGACTGCGGAGGTGTTGGTAAGGCGTATACATCAGCTTCTTTCCAAAATATGTTCGGACGATTGCATGTCTAATGATTGGTATCTATGTGTTCTTTACTCTGTCCACAAAAAAATCCTACACACTGCGCCAACTATCGGAGAATCAGCCTTCTTTATATCGCTTATGAGTTCATGTCCTCTTCGTTAATTTTAAAGCCGCCTTCGACAGAACGAAAGGGAGCTGCCTATATGGTGCTAAGTCTGAGTTTGGTTTCCCCGCAAAACTTATACGGCTGTGAAAAATGACGTGGGCAATATCATCAGCTCGGACAGAATTTGTAAGGACCGCTCCAAACCGTTCGGAACTATGGAGGTTTCAGACAGGATGTATCGCGCGATTTCTTAAATTTGATGCTGGCGAAAATTATACTAGCTGCAGAATTTAACCGCTCTGAAACAAAAGAAAATTGCAAGCGTTCAATTATTGGCATATGCTGACGAAGCTGCGCCGTAAGTTCTGCTTAGTTCAAACTGGAAGCAGAGGCGCAAAAGATGGGTTTGATGGTGAATGAAGATAAAACGAAGTATCTGTTGTCATTGCGCAAAGAGTCAGCGCATTTGTGCCTTGGCAAACATGGCACTGTTGGCAGCCATTATTTCGAAATAGTAAAAGACCTCTTTTATTTGGGAACTAGCCATGTTTCTTTGGACTACGAAGGCAATTGAAAAGTAAAGTCCACTCTCGTCAAACGAAAACCATGCTCTACGAGTCATTTATCGTGTCCGTCCTGCTATATGGAATAGAAGCATGGACCATGACAACATCATATGAAGCGGCTCCGGAAGTGTTCGGGAGAAAAGGACCCGCCTATGAAAGCAGAAGAAGAAGGCGAACCCCACTCCGTTGGAAGGACCATATGGAAAACGAATTCAATTACCTTGGTGTCACCAATTCATGCTGATAAACCCAGCTTAACCGTAAATTAAGTAAGTAAGTAAGTAAGTACCATATTTCAATATAACTCACCTGTATTTGCAACCTCACATGGCAACCTTATTGTGTCACCAGCAACAAATTTAAATGTTTCCGAACGCGATATGAACATTGGCTCATGTTTGCTCAATAGATTTGATGTTGCCAACGCTGTAAATAGAAAAAATTAAATAAAATTAGAGAGTCATAAATGATTCACAATAAAATCGCTTGAGCAACAAACTTAAATTTCAAATTATTTTAAAAATATACAAATATGTTTCAATTAATTTTAAGTTCATAAAAATGTATGAAGTTTAATGCAAAAGCTTTTTAATTAAATGAACGCAGTTAATACGAATGAGAATTAGTAAATTATTTATTTGTTTTTATTAACAAATTTTGGTTGATGTAAACAAGTTTTCTTTACCGCATTGATCAAACAAATTATGTGAGATAGCCAAAAGCATTCAATTGAATTTTAATTTGTTTTGGACTATTTATCTTTTGGCTTCTAATAAGTAAATATCAATGTTCACATTAAACGAATGCTATGTAAATATTCAACGAAAAATAGTGAGAATGGAACAAGAAATAAAAGAAGTAAGGAAGGCTAAGTTCGGGTGTAACCGAACATTACATACTCAGCTGAAAGCTTTGGAGACAAAATAAGGGAAAATCTCCATTTAGCAAAATGAACCTAGGGTAACACTGGAAGGCCTTTGTATGACATGGATTTCAAAGGGAAGGTGCTAAGGGGTATTTTAAAAGGGAATGGGCCATAGTTCTATATGTGGACGCAATTTCAGGATATCGCCATAAAGGTGGACCAGGGGTGACTCTAGAATATGTGTTGTACGATATGGATACCAAGTGAAATGTGTTAATGATTATATAAAACGTAGTGGGCCTTAGTTCTATAGGTGGACGCCATTTCGAGATATCGCCATAGGGGTGGACTAGGGGTAACTCTAGAATGTGTTTGTACGATATGGGTCCTGGACGATATGGGTGACCCAGAACATAATCTGTTGGGTACCGCTAATTTATTTATATATCTCATACCACGAACAGTATTCCTGCCAAGATTCCAAGGGCTTTTGATTTCGCTCTGCAGAACTTTTTCATTTTCTTCTACTTAATATGGTAGTTGTCACACCCATTTTACAAAGTTTTTTTCTAAAGTTATATTTTGCGTCAATAAACCAACACAATTACCATGTTTCATCTCTTTTTTCATACTTGGTACAAAATTATGACATTTTTTTAATTTTTCGTAATTTTCGATATCGAAGTGGGCGTGGTCATAGTCGGATTTCGGCCATTTTTTATACAAAGATAAAGTGACTTCAGATAAGTACGTGAACTAAGTTTAGTTAAGATATATCGTTTTTTGCGCAAGTTATCGTGTTATCGGCCGAGCGGAAGGACAGACGGTCGGCTGTGTATAAAAACTGGGCGTGGCTTCAACCGATTTCGCCCATTTTCACTGAAAACAGTTATTGTCATAGAATGTATAAAAATAAAAAAAATTAGACGAATTAAATGAAAAAGGGCGGAGCCACGCCCATTTTGAACTTTTCTTTCATTTTTGTATTTTGTTGCACCATATCATTACTGGAGTTGAATGTTGACATAATTTACTTATATACTGTAAAGATTTAAATTTTTTGTTAAAATTTGACTTTAAAAAAAATTTTTTTAAGTGGGCGTGTTCGGCATCCGATTTTGCTAATTCTTATTTAGCACACATATAGTAATAGGAGTAACGTGTCTGCCAAATTTCGTCATGATGTCTTCAACTACTGCGAAATTAAAGTTTGCAAAACTGTTAAATGCCTTCTTTTAAAAGTGGGCGGTGCCACGCCCATTTCTCAAAATTTTACTAGTTTTATTTTTTGCGTCATAAGTTTAACACGCCTACCAAATTTCATCGCTTTATTCGTCTTTGGTAATGAATTATCGCACTTTTTCGGTTTTTCGAAATTTTCGATATCGAAAAAGTGGGCGTGATTGTGGTCTGATTTCGTTCATTTTAAATAGCGCCCAGGAACCTACATACCAAATTTCATCAAGTTACCTCAAAATTTACTCAAGTTATAGTGTTTACGGACGGACGGACGGACATGTCTAAATGAATTTCTTCTTTGCCCAGATCATTTTGATATATAGAAGTCTGTATCTATCTCGAATAGTGTATGCTGTTACGGATTGCCGTTATGCGAACACGGTTAATATACTCTGTGAGCTCTGCTCAGCTGAGTATAACACAAAAAAAAAAAAAAAAAAAAACAGCTACTCTATTGACCGATGCACTTTATGTTAAGGTACGCACATACAATGTATGTCATACATATACTTTTACAGTGTAGAATACGTATATATGTAATTGTAATTAAAAAATACTAGAATTCATTTTTTGTGAGTTGGATTTGGCACACTCTTAACAACATAAACAAATATTTTGAAATGTGTTTTTATCAGGAAAATATTGGTTTTAGAAATTCATATAAATTACTTCAAAATATTCCTATCAACTCATACACACATGCACAATGTAAAGCAATTTGTAGATAGCCCAGAATCATGTCCCCTCATATATTGGTCCAACATCCAACATTGAGCTCTGAACGTGATATATCCAGGCATGATTCGAATGTTTTGAGACCTTTAAAAACATCGTATTAGAAACATGTCGAGCTTTTGTACCACCTAAAAAAAAAACGTTGCCACAGGATTCCATGGTACACCAAGGAGTTGAACAAATTCATGAATTTGAGAAACAAATTTTATAAAAGGTTTTAAGTCTACAAATGGCTCTTCTTATCAGCACTTTTACTTGAGATATGCGAAGAAGTTCACATCTCTTAATAAATCTCTATATAGGAATTATGTGCGCATATTTGAGCGCGAAATCAAGAGTAACCCTAAGTCTTTTTGGCGATATGTACGTTAGCTCGAAGAAGGCTCGCTCAAATATTCTACCGGCCGTATTTTACAATGAGACTACGGCAGGTTCGACTTACGAAGCCTCTAATCTATTTGGAGAATTCTTCAAATCGAACTTTGATAGTGATTCTCAATCATCGCCTAATATAGTCTTTAATTTAAAAAGCCCAATACATTTTGGCTCTGTGGTGCTTACTTTAGACGATATAGTGGAAGGAGTCAATAACATTAAACCCCCTATGAAACCTGATATGGACGGTTTTTCGTCATATTCCTTTTTTCGTGTATTTCTAATACCCATAGTCTTCAATATGATCTGGACAATGTAGCCAGTTGGTGCAGAATAAACCACCTGCAACTCAATATTAGTAAATGTTTTCACATAACTTCTTCAGAATCCCGTTCCCTAATTCCTACATCTTATTATATTAATGGATCAAAACTGGCTACACAGTCCTAAATACGTGATTTAGGAGTAATTTTTGACTCCAAGTTTATGTTTCATGATCATATAAATCATGCAATTGCCAAATCATACGCAATGCTTGCCTTTATACGCCGTTGCAGTACTGATTTTACTGATCCATACACTCTGAAAATTCTTTACACCTCGATGGTTCGTTCCACGTTAGAATACACTGTGTTTATATGGAGACCATTTTACGATTGCCATACAAAGAGGCAACAACGGGTGCAAAAGACCTTCATAAAATTTTCTCTGCGCAGATTAAACTTTGAAAAGCCTATTCCGTCTTATAATGCTAGATGTCTCCTTATTTACCTGAAGACGTTGGATAACACAAGAATCTTGCTTTCGCTTAGCTTTGTGTTTGACATCATTCAAGGCATAGTAGACGCTCCGATTCTTTTACATTGAATTATCTTCTTGGTTCCACAGAGAAACCTAAGAAGTAATGATTTGTTTTTTATTGAGTGCGTGAGGACTAATTATGCATATTATGCTCCTCTTATCAGAACCTTACGAGTGTTTAATTTGTTCACAAATTCCTTGAATATCTCAATTGAAAAATCTAAATTCAAATTACAATTAAATTAATTTTTAACTCAATCAATTATTTTGTAAATATATTTAATTCGTTATGTGGTCTGTAAGAAACATTGTATTTCAAAAATTACTATATTTAAATAAATAAATAAATAAAATGACTACATGGTCCTTGAAAAACCATCTTTCTTCAAACATGCGTATATCAACTGCAGCATCCCCCTAAAGAGAAGAGTAAAGGATGGAACCATCAGAGATCCTAGAACAATGAAATGGATCAAATTCCAGAAACATGTAGAAACAAAACAGTGACAGGACAAATAGGTTACCAATGTCAAAAAAATGGAGGAAACCAATGACTTCCTACCAAAAACGCTTATGACTGCGTAAAACAAAATTTGACTTCTAAGAATTTTCAGAGGATAAGCAAGAAGGCGATGGTGGAGCAATGAACTGAGTCTTCTTAGAACACAGTTAAATGTAATTTTTAAGCCTGTAAAAGTTGCAGAGGGACATCGAGTACTCTAACTCAGTAGCGTGCTTGAAGAAAGCAAGGGAAATATAAGTTGACCAGGGACTAATAAGGAAATTGAACGGGGAATGGTCACGTAATAGTGAAAAGTGCCTTGAGGCGCTTTTCGACACACATTTTCCATTTGGAGATAATTGAGAAGAGCCAGCAGACAGCACTTACACTTTGATCACGGAGCGGACAGTGACGGCACTTGACGCATGTCAACGAAAGATGATGTTTACGTGGGGTTTATTACCTCTCTCTCTCTCTCATTGGGTATTAACAGCGTTTCTTATACGTATGCCATATTATGGAGTATTTACTATGCATCCAACTACACAAAAAAGAACTTATCTCAATAAATTAGAGGGGGTATATATGCTGTTTATCCTTAAAATAATGAAAACGCTGAAAAAACCCCGACGCCTAAGCTATATGCCACTCTGCACATTTCACCTGTAGACCTAATAGCCAAAAACACAGTGATGGCATTTGTTGCAACATCTTAGGCCTGAGGGCTGATTGACAGGCCGTTTGACCAAAGCAGTATAGCGCCGTTGAATATAGGGCAGAAGGACTAAGTGGTGCCGTGCCTGCGCTGCGAGAGGTATCTTATGGGTAACACTAGAGAATCGGAGGATTTGTGCTAGGTTGCGTGTATACAGATGGTTTAAAATTAACGGAAGGGTCGGATTTACTATTTACTGTGTCGACCCTGAAGTAAATATAACCTATAGGCTGCCAGATTACTGCCGTGTCTTTTAAGCGAAAATTTTAGCCGTGAGCAAAGCAGCAGAAATTCTGAAAGAAGCGTGCTTAAGTTTCAGTATCGCAAAAATATATATTTAAAGTCAGGCAGCGACCAAGGCTATTATCGCACACAGTACTTTATCAGGAAGTGTTGGGAAATGCAAAGAAGCATTGAATAAGCTTCGCTCAGGCTGTACTATACATCTGTAATATGTTCCTGGTCACAAGGCAATAGAAGGTAACACAATGGAATGTGTAGCACTCAATTAACGGAGGGCAGGCCTCCCAATTCGTTTGTGAAAAATGAAAATTAAACAGGAATTGCATATGATCCATTATGCCGAAATGCGGTGAACAGAGGCGCGGGGATGTAACATTTTTAAGTTAATATGAGAATCCAAGAACGTTAGACTCACGATGGGTACACTAACTGGATATTGCGCTCTGGTGTCACGTACTTATAAGTTAGGCTCCGTCAGTAAAATCAGATATTGATATAAATTGGTGCGCGCGTTTTGTATTTGCATCCTTCTCTTACGAGAACAAGTCTCCAGCTACTAAGGGTGGGAGAGTTTCCAGATCACGAGGCTGCTGTTAAACTATGTCCTAGAAAACTTCTAGCATTTGCCAAGAGAAGAAGTTATTCTATTAAATAAGTCCTGGTACAACATTGGGGTTTTCAAAAGAAAGTTTTGTGATTGTCAAACGAATTCGGGTAACACCGGCAAGTTCAACCTAACCTAACCCGTTTTTACTGCCCTTGTTTTTCGATTACAACACTTTTAAGGTTGATTTTCCAAGTTTCGCTTTCACTCACTCTTAATATTAACCCCCTTTTTACCACCCATCCGTTCATATGTATACAAGTCGTTGGTGTGTGCAATTTCTCCGCATAATCTATTGCATATTTTATAGATAATGAACAAACGGCAAACATTAATATTATTTATGAGACACGATGGCATATTTCGCAAAATTACAATCTTTATAATTAATTTGTGTATGAATTTCATCGAGAAGATAAAAGTGTTTATTAAATTTTGATGTTGTATATATTTACGTGTGACCTGTGACCTGTTAATAATATGTGCATTCGACCGGGTACAAAAAAAGTTTTATAAGTCCGCCCCAACTTTGAAGCCTATGTTAAGAGGTTTCCTGAAACATTTTTTTAAATATTTTATTATTCTTATTTATACGCACATGTTGAATAGCTCGGAAGGGCTTTAAAGGCAAACAGGCAGATTTCCAAGTCCAAAATGATGACGAATTAAAAAAGTCGGATGTCAAATAACCAATTAATAATAAAAAAATAATTTCGGCTTTATTTAGAAGAATCAAAAAAAAAAAAAAAAAAAAAATAAATAAATAAATAAAAATATATATATACAAATTTTTTCGAAAACCTCTCAACATATCTAACCTTCAAATTTAGGGCCGGACCTTCACAACTTTTTATTGTATGGGGACCAGCACGGTCTAATGTGCATAGTTAATATCTATGCTTGCTTTTATACATAATTACATAAATATCTAAGCAAACCTACAAGTACACACATACATATCTACATATGTAAAATATGATCTGCATATTAATGCGTTTGTTACATCTATTCTGTTAATTTCATGACACAGATCAGTTCAGAAACATCTGTAAGTGTGACATGTCGTATGAGCAACATTTCTCTATGAGCTGTGACTTCCCTGCAAAAAATCGTGCGATTAATCTCTAAAGAGATTGGTCTCCAATTGAACTCTTTTGTCTACATTTGGGCATAATTTATCCCCTTTAGTCCCGGTACAGTTGGGATTAGTCAGTTTTAAATCTATGTAGCCCATTTTAAGAAATATTAAAAAAAAAAAAAACAAGTAAGGAAAGTTAAGTTCGCGTGTAACCGAACATTACACACTCACTTGAGAGCTATGGTGACAACATAAGGGAAAATAACAATGTAGGCAAATGAACCGAGGGTAACCCTGGAATGTGTTTGTATGACATGTGTATCAAATGAAAGGTATTAAAGAGTATTTTATGAGTAAGTGGGCCATAGTTCTATAGGTGGACGCCATTTAGGGATATGGCCATAAAGGCGGACCAGGGCTGACTCTAGAATTTGTTTGTACGATATGGGTATCAAATTAAAGATGTTAATGAGTATTATAAAAGGGCGTGGGCTTAGTTCTATAGGTGGACTCCTTTTCCAGATATCGCCATAAAGGTGGACCAGGGGTGACCTTAGAGTTTGTTTGTACGATATGGGTATCAAATGAAAGGGGTTAATGAGTATTTTAAAAGGGACTGGGCCTTAGTTCTATAGGTGGGGACGCTTTTTCGAGATATCGCCATAAAGATGGGCCAGGGGTGACTTTAGAATGCGTTTGTACAATATGGATATCAAACGAAAGGTGTTAATGAGTATTTTAAAAGGGCGTGGGGCTTAGTTCTATATGTGGACGCCTTTTCGAGATATCGCCATAAAGGTGGACCAGGGGTAACACTAGAATTTGTTTGTATGATATGGGTATAAAATTAAAGGTATTAATGAGTATTTTAAAAGGGAGTGGGCCTTAGTTCTATAGGTGCACGCCTTTTCGAGATATCGCCATAAAGGTGGACCAGGGGTGACCCTAGACTTTGTTTGTACGATTTGGGTATCAAATGAAATATGTTAATGAGTATTTTTAAAAGGGAGTGGACCTTAGTTCTATAGGTGGTCGCCTTTTCGACGTACTGTCATAGAGGTGGATCAGGGGTGACTCTAGAATATGTTTGTACGATATTGGTATCAAACGAAAGGTGTTAATGAGTATTTGCAAAGGGCGTGGGGATGACTCTAGAATGTGTTTGTCCGATATGGGTATCAAATTAAAGGTATTAATTAAGGTTTTAAAAGGTAGTGGTGGTAGTTGTATATGTGAAGGCGTTTTCCAGATATCGACCAAATGTGGGCGAGGGTGACCCAGAACATCATCTGTCGGATACCGCTAATTTATTTATATATATCTTACCACTAACAGTATTCCTGCCAAGATTTCAAAGGTTTTTTATTTCGCCCTGCAGAACTTTTTCATTTTCCTCTACTTAATATGGTAGGTGTCACCCCCTGTTTAAGCGAATTAAACTATGACTTTTTTCTTTCGTTTGTTTCATTAGCCATTGAGTGTGCTTGTAATTCTCAACTTGTTAGTGAAATATTCTAAAGACATAGTTTAATTTTTTTTTTCCCAAAGCGGGGTTTTTCAAAGCAAAACAAGGTGGCTCATCCCGCAGCCAATACCTTGGAGCCCCCAGTGCTCGCCCCCAATGAATAAATACAAGGTGTAATAGGGGGTTTTCAAAGCAAAACAAGGTGACTCATCCCGCAGCCAATACCTTGGAGCCCCCAGTGCTCGCCCCCAATGAATAAATACAAGGTGTAACAGGTACATAGTGACCTCTCTCTAAGTAAAATAACATACAGTCCATTAAAATAATAATTTATAAAATAAAAAAAAACAAATAAATTTAAAATATGCTTGCTTGCAGTGGGCTTTGAACCCGCAACCCCAAACGTGTGAGTCGGGTACGTCATCCACTGTGCCACGACTCATACGCTTACAAGCGCATCAAATTACTCCCTTATAACTCGTATTAAACTGCTCCCCCTCAACTGCCCCACGCTTAGCTATGGTCCTTCGAGCCGGATGACCGGCTCCTATGGAATTACAACTAGACGACTAAGCCGTCTAGGGGGGGAGCATGTTTAAGCGACTTAAACTATGACTTTTTTCTTTCGTTTGTTTCATTAGCCATTTAGTGTGCTTGTAATTCTCAACTTGTTAGTGAAATATTCTAAAGACATAATTTAATTTTTTTTTTCCCAAAGCGGGGTTTTCAAAGCAAAACAAGGTGGCTCATCCCGCAGCCAATACCTTGGAGCCCCCAGTGCTCGCCCCCAATGAATAAATACAAGGTGTAATAGGGGGTTTTCAAAGCAAAACAAGGTGACTCATCCCGCAGCCAATACCTTGGAGCCCCCAGTGCTCGCCCCCAATGAATAAATACAAGGTGTAACAGGTACATAGTGACCTCTCTCTAAGTAAAATAACATACAGTCCATTAAAATAATAATTTATAAAATAAAAAAAAACAAATAAATTTAAAATATGCTTGCTTGCAGTGGGCTTTGAACCCGCAACCCCAAACGTGTGAGTCGGGTACGTCATCCACTGTGCCACGACTCATACGCTTACAAGCGCATCAAATTACTCCCTTATAACTCGTATTAAACTGCTCCCCCTCAACTGCCCCACGCTTAGCTATGGTCCTTCGAGCCGGATGACCGGCTCCTATGGAATTACAACTAGACGACTAAGCCGTCTAGGGGGGGAGCATGTTTAAGCGACTTAAACTATGACTTTTTTCTTTCGTTTGTTTCATTAGCCATTGAGTGTGCTTGTAATTCTCAACTTGTTAGTGAAATATTCTAAAGACATAGTTTAATTTTTTTTTTCCCAAAGCGGGGTTTTTCAAAGCAAAACAAGGTGGCTCATCCCGCAGCCAATACCTTGGAGCCCCCAGTGCTCGCCCCCAATGAATAAATACAAGGTGTAATAGGGGGTTTTCAAAGCAAAACAAGGTGGCTCATCCCGCAGCCAATACCTTGGAGCCCCCAGTGCTCGCCCCCAATGAATAAATACAAGGTGTAACAGGTACATAGTGACCTCTCTCTAAGTAAAATAACATACAGTCCATTAAAATAATAATTTATAAAATAAAAAAAAACAAATAAATTTAAAATATGCTTGCTTGCAGTGGGCTTTGAACCCGCAACCCCAAACGTGTGAGTCGGGTACGTCATCCACTGTGCCACGACTCATACGTTTACAAGCGCATCAAATTACTCCCTTATAACTCGTATTAAACTGCTCCCCCTCAACTGCCCCACGCTTAGCTACCCCCGTTTTACAGTTTTTTTTCTAAAGTTATATTTTACGTCAATAAACCAATCCAATTACCATGTTTCATCCCTTTTTTCGTATTTGGTATAGAATTATGGAATTTTTTAATTTTTCGTAATATTCGATATCGAAAAAGTGGGCGTGGTCATAGTCTGATTTCGGCCATTTTTTACACCAATACAAAGTGAGCTCAGATCAGTACGTGAACTGAGTTTAGTAAAGATATATCGATTTTTGCTCAAGTTATCGTGTTAATGGCCGAGCGGAAGGACAAAATGGGCGTGGCTTGAAACGATTTCGCCCTTTTTCACAGAAATAAGTTATCGTCCTAGAATCTAAGCCCTACCAAATTTCACAAGGATTGGTAAATTTTTTTTCGACTTATGGCATTAAAAGTATCCTAAACAAATTAAACGAAAAAGGGCGGAGCCACGCCCATTTTGAAATTTTCTTTTATTTTTGTATTTTGTTGCACCATATGATTAAATCTTGACATAATTTACTTATATACTGTAAAGATATTAAATTTTTTGTTAAAATTTGACTTTAAAAACATTTTTTTTTAAGTAGGCGTGATCGTTTAAAGTGGGCGTGATCGTACTCTGATTTTGCTAATTTTTATTAAGCATACATATAGTAATAGGAGTAACGTTCGTGCCAAATTTCATCCTGATATCTCCAACGACTGCGAAATTACTGCTTGCAAAACTTTTAAATAACCTTCTTTTAAAATTGGGCGGTGCCACGCCCATTGTCCAAATTTTACTTACTTTCTATTCTGCGTCATAAGTTCAACTCACCTATCAAGTTTCATCGCTTTATCCGTCCTTGGTAATGAATTATCGCAGTTTTTCGGTTTTTCGAAATTTTCGATATCGAAAAAGTGGGCGTGGTTATAATCCGATATCGTTCATTTTAAAAAGCTATCTGAGATGAGTGCTCAGGAATCTACATACCAAGATTCATCAAGATACCTCAAAATTTACTCAAGTTATCGTGTTAACGGACGGACGGACGGACATGGCTCAATCAAATTTTTTTGCGATCCTGATGATTTTGATATATGGAAGTCTATATCTATCTAGATTCCTTTATACCTGTACAACCAACTGTTATCCAATCAAAGTTAATATACTCTGTGAGCTCTGCTCAACTGAGCATAAAAACGGCAACGAAATGAGCACAATAAAATAGATTACAGGTGAATCGAACCTAAATTACTAGGAATTAACGACTACGCCGAAGTTGGGGTTAAATTTTCGGAGAATACTTTTTATTCGTTTTTTAAAAGCAGTCGAACAATAATAGATTTGTTGGCTTGGAAAACCCTTCGGTTGTGTTTCTGCCAGGGGCTGAAACTGTTATTCCTTTTATAATATAATTCCTTGTAAAACTATTCATTTTGGACTTTAAATATATTTGGATCAAGATAAAAATTATTTTCGGACTTTTATTCCTTGAGTCCGATGGATATAGTTAAACTCGGACTTTTAAAAATAAAAGTCCGGAAATAAAAGTTAAATCCGGACTTTTATTTTTTAGGGCTAAAGTAAAATTCTCGCTTGATAACTAAGAAATGGCTTATCCGAAATAAACCACTTTTTTAATTCGGATAAGCCGTTTCTTTGTTATCAAGCGGGAATTTTGTCCTTAAAAAATAAATGTCCAGATTTAACTTTTATTTCCGGACTTTTATTTTTATAAGTCTGAGTTTAACTAGTTCTATCGGACTCAAAAATAAAAATACAGATTTTACTTTTATATGTGAACTTTTATGGAAAAAGTTCAAGAAATGAAAAGGATGCATGATTCGGCATGATATTGCTATAGGGATACCTGGAAACTCAAACATTTTCACCTAGGACAATTCCGTCCCTGGTTTCTGCCATGAAAAATGCGACTGGTTTCTATTTGAGTCCTTATTGAAGCGAAAAGGAATTAGGCTTCATATGTTCCCTTATGGATACAAATGGGATTGGTCGTATAGATCCCTTTCGGGCATAAATGGGTACAATTAGTCTCATCATAGGACATGCTAAAACAAAAGGGAACAGTTCAACGCGTACAAAGAGATCAAAACTGGCATTAGTCGTATAATCCTTTGCGACTCGTACCGGAGTCATCCTAGACTAATCGCAATTTTTCCAGGGTAATTTGTTTAGGGTTGAGGCTGTGCATATATACATACATACATATGTAAGAACATATTTAATATTAGCAATCTCTATAGAAAGATTTAAACACTTGTTGGCAATGTCAGAATATCTGATTATGATGCTGATTCTGTTTTTGATTGCATCTACAAATTAACATGTGAAGTGATATGCTAAAATAATGTCTGCATGTATGTGTGTATGTTTAAATGCATAAGTGCATGAAGATTAGATGAAGATGTCTTAATAACTGAGAATCGCTTTTGGTTAAATAACATTGAATGAAAATTTGTTAGAATCCTAAATATCGCTTAAATCATGGCCTTTTTTATATATAATTAATATGTAAATAAAAAATATATCTGTCTAGCGATTCTAGATTTAATGCATAATTTATTAGTTGCTAAAGGCATGTTTTATATTTATGTAGCATATCTAATGCAATTAAATCTTGTTAAAATTTATTTTTGAATGGATACATAATTGATAATGTCATAAATATTAGTAAGTTTAAGCTCTTTAAATTGCTGTATTACTGTTGAAAAGCGTATATGACTAGATGATGCATATAAGCATATACAGCAGCGTGCACAAAAATAGCAGTGGCAACTTTTATCAAGTTTCGTTAATCAGGGAAAAACCGCCATTAACTTTGTAACTGAAAATATGCAAACCAATCAAAAAAAAAATTTCGAAAAAGTTCGAATTCTGGGAAGAAAACTTTTTGAACATTTCGAAAATTTAAAAAAAATGTTCTGAATGTTTTTGCGTATGCACTTTTTTAGCCCAATTAGTTTAATTCCAAGTTATGTTTCTTTAAAAATTTGCATTGATTAAAAAAAAAAAAATTTGCTCGATGGTTGTTTCATATTGACATCCATTTGCATACGCACATAGGTTTATTTATCATACTGAAAATATCTGAAATATCTTAAAAAAAATTAATAAATAGTCAAAAATTAAAGTAACACTCATAAATGCTACCTAATTACAACACCGAGGACCTCGTAACAGTGGCCGTCGAGCGGAACAACAAGCAGGCATTTATCCTGGTACCCTGCAATTTGGCATACACTGCAAAGGTAACACCGGGGGAGTGCAAGTGGCTCGTGTAAGAAGAAGGACGCATAGGGCGGTAGGCCACTGCCGCGGATGCAAGTATGCACCAGAATACGTGAGGAGGCGGCGATAAAAGTAATAGATGTGAGACCTTCTATTGATACCAATTTGCAGATAGCCAAATTGTATGTGTAGAGAAAGTGTCCCTACATATGTCGGTCTAACGTTCAGCAATGTTCTTCCGATAAAATGTGTATAATACTCGTACAACAGAGCTTGTACTCTTTGAAGATTCAGAGGAAAAGCAAAGCCACTATGGTGGAGTAAGAAACTGAGTCTGCTTAGAGGGCATGTAAAGGAATATTCAAGGTGGCAAAGGCAGCAGAAAACAAAGAATGTTCAAGCATGAACTTTCCAGGCGAGAAGAGTCTCATGGAAAAGTTTTTGTACGGACACCGAGTGCTCTAAAAAAATAGCGTGGTTGAGAAAATTCCTAGCGAGAAGAAATATAGACTAGAGACTAATAAAAAAGAGAATGCGAAGGTGTCTTATTAGTGAAGGGAACTTTGGAAGCCAGTGCACAACTCTTAATATTTTCAGGTTCGAATTAGAGTTTAAGGCCAGAACAATAATGTTTATGATAAGTATTGTTTTTCTTTTTTTAATTTTTTTATAATTGAAAGTTATCTTTTAGTTTAGAATAGAAGATAGACAATTTTGTCAGACCCCTAACATTTTTATTGATAAAAAAATTATCGCAGTTCTACAAATCGATGGCACGTATATACCTCGTCGAACACACGAAAACTGCAAGCTGATAACAAATGCATAATTACGAACTAGCGAAAAAGGGCGCATCCCTTGAAGCTTGCTCCGTAGACGTCCCAATTAGACTGGGCGAGATTAAGCGAAGGCGAGAGGCGCACATGATCGACCTAGCGGGAAAGGCGTGGGTTAAGCGCGGGGCTGTAAAGTGTCGGAGATTATGTGTAGGTCTTACAAAGTTAGACTAACAAAGTTGCTTCTATCATTAAAAAGAGAGGACTGTAGACTCATGACGGGTATTTTGACTGGACACTGCCTTCTGGCATCACATGCCTTTAAATTAGGCTTGGCCAGTGATAGCAGATGTAGGATGTGCGGGTTAGAGGAGGAAACGAACGAGCACGTTCCGTGCTCGTGCTCTGAACTTGCCAGGCTAAGACTCCAGCTATTAGGAGTGATACAGCTGTCAGATCTAGAAGCAGCAAGTGGTTTAATTCCTTGGAAGCTTCCAGTATTTGCCAAGAGGACGGAGTTATTTTATAACATAGGTCCTGGTTTTTGATAGGGTTTTTCAGTTTGGTCGTTAACACAAACTTCTGGTAACACTACGGACTAAATCAGTCTATGTGAGGTCCTCATGGATCGGCCAGTTCAACTTAACCTAACTTAAATGCATAATTAACCAGTAACTCGTCGAAGAGAAATGTACAACGGAAACGGCTTCAGCGTTAAAAAGCATCAAAGGCATCATAAGAAATCGATAGCACGCTATCCGTTTTCGATCCATTTTTGGACTACGGTTCTGGTTTCGCTTTTGCATTACGTTTGCAGTTACATTTATATATATTTAAATAAATCCTTGGCGCGATTTACTTCCTACGAGATTAAGGCCAAGCTTCTCTTCCAATTTGCAACGAGCTTGTTTGACTTTTCCCTAGAATTTGGTGGGATGGGAAGTACGTGTTTTTTGCCGATTACGTACGGCATCTGCAAGGCTCTGAAAAGCTTTTCATTTCACAAATACGTTGGGAGTATCTGCCAAATCACTGACGGGGGCGACCCTGGTTCTGTTACCGTACATGAGATAAGATTATACCAAATTTATTCCTTCCCACATGAGGTGGCCCTTTAAATACCGTCTCCAGTAAAATTTTGTTTCTATTGGTTATGCTTAAGTAGCTACTAGGACTTTTTATACTGGATTCACCCACGCTTATGTTGGCTTAACCTTTATGTTCGTAAGTCTGTCTATCTGTTACTCGCTTTAATACCGAAAAATTTAAGTAAATGTTACGCACACGCACCAGTACCCCTTGTATCAAGTGGTATTGATATGTTTGCGTGTAATTGGTTGGTTTTTATATTCAGCGTGCTTTGCTCACAGAGTATATTAACTTTGATTGGATAACGGTTGGTTCTACAGGTATAAAGGAATCGAGATAGATATAGACTTCCATATTTTAAAATCATCAGTGTCGAAAAAAAATTTTATTGAGCCATGTCCGTCCGTCCGTCCGTCCGTTAACATGATAACTTGAGTAAATATTGAGATATCTTCACCAAATTTGGTGCACGAGCTTATCTGAACCCAGAATAGATTGGTATTGAAAATGAGCGAAATCTGATGATAACCACGCCCACTCTTTATATATATAAAATTTTGGAAAACACAAAAATCTGATTATTTAGTAAATAATGCACCTAGAATATTGAAATTTGACGCGTGGACTGATATTGAGACTCTTGATAAAAATTTGAAAAAATTTTTAAAATGGGTGTGGCACCGCCCACTTGTGATAAAATCAATTTTACAAATATTATTATTAAGCATAAATCAAAAATCATTAAACCTATCGTAACAAAATTCGGCAGAGAGGTTGCCTTTACTATAAGGAATGCTTTAAAGAAAAATTAACGAAATCTGTCCCACTTTTATATAAAAGATTTTTAAAAGGGTCGTGGACGAATAAAATAAGCTGTATCTTTGCAAGAAGGAGCTTTATTTCAATGGTATTTCATTTCCCAAGTGTATTTATAGCAGTAAATGGGAATATTTCATCAAGGCCATTGATGCTTACGGTTGACGAAAATGAAATCGAAGGCGTAGAGTCCGTTGTTTATCTTGGTAGTATTGTCTCAAATAAGAGCGGTGCAGATGAGGACGTTCAGTCTCGCATAAACAAAGCAAGAATGGTTTTTGGGCAACTGGCAAACGTGTGGAGGTCCAGCCAAATATCTTTAAAAACGAAGCTTCGACTGTTTAATTCGAATGTTAAATCAGTACTGTTTTATGCTAGCGAGACGTGGAAAAGCCCAACTTCAATTCAGAAACGTCTACAAGTATTTATTAATAAATGTCTGCGCCGAATCCTGAAAATTCGATGGCCGGAAAGAATTTCAAATGACGGCTTATGGTTTAGAACAAATCAACCTAAGGCTGCCACAGAAATAACCAAGCGTAAATGGTCGTGGATTGGTCACACTCTCAGAAGACCTCCATTAAATATAGCCAGACAAGCATTGCGATGGAATCCACAAGGAAGCCGACGACCTGATGCACCTGCGAAAACTTGGCGCAGAACTGTGGATAAAGAACTCGAAGACGCAGGATATACGTAGAATGACATCACAAGAACTGCACCTAACAGAATAAGATTTAAGTCGGTGGTCGAGGCCCTATGCTCCAATAGGAGTTGAGGAGGATGATGATGATGAAATAGGAAAAACTTCAAATTTAAAAAAATGTGAGTGGCACCGCCCCTTTTATGACTAAGAAATTTTCTCTGTTTCGGGAGCCATAACTCGAAGAAAAATTAACGGATCGTAATAAAATTTGGTACACAAATTTTCCCTATTGTAGAAAATATTTCTAGTAAAAATGGACGATATCGGTTAAAGACCACGGCAGCTTAGATATAAAACAAATTTAAAATGGTCGTAGACTAGAATAATAAGTTATAACTTAGCAAAAAAATAGTTTTGAATCAATGATGTTTCACTTATCAAGTTTTATTGTAAGAGGAAATGGGGAGACATTTTTTTTAAACGGGCGGTGCTACGTGTTATGTAGAAAAGTTATTTATCTGAAATGAAATGTGCAATTGAAGCTCACGCTGAGTATATAATGTTCGGTTACACCCGAACTTAGACACCTTTACTTGTTAATAAAGTGATTGTTTTATTATAGCTTACGCCTTTTTTGTTGGCTATGACTATGTAAACTGCATGTGTGACCACAAATTTTATAAAGTACTGCAAATTAATAACTCTGAAATATTTAAACTAATCTCTATAAACGTAACTAAACCTTTTTCCCCTCCTCTGCCATTCGTATACAGAAGTTGTTACTCCTATCATAACAAAGAGTAAAAGATGAAGATTAAGATATACATGCATTAGTTTATATACATGAAGGTATTAACAAAAACGAAAAGCCAACAATTTAAAGTCGAAATAACAATAATCAAATAATCTTGAACAGCTTTTTGATAAGCTCAACAATTTTGACTCAATTTGATTAATTTAGTTTAGAGTATTAGTTTTTAGTATTTAAAAACCATTTATTAAGAGTATGTAAGAATGCCAAACCCTGGAAGACCTATAATTGGGTCGACGAGGTTTGAAGATGCATGCACTTACATGTATGCTTACTTTTGCCGTTATTATTATCCTGTAATGTGCAAAACGGTTGATTGTAGGGGGCAAAAGAAAAAGTTTTCTTCTGTCTTAGAACATGGTGAGGATGAGGGTGAGGGTGAGGGAAAGTGGTAATGAAAATGAGAGTGGGAGTGACAGTGGAAGTGAAAGAGAGATGGGCATGTCATCCAGGCAGAAGGAGAGTGAGGGTGAGAGGAAGTTAGCGTGGGAAAGATAGGCGAATTGAGAAGGGAAGACAGAAAGAGAGGCAGAAGGATAGTGAATGTGAGAAGCAGATGCAGAGTGATAGTTAGAGGGAGAAGGGGAGGGAGAAGTAGAATAAGAAGAGTCGTAATTCATTCAAGGTCACTGGTTCGGGACATTAAAAGGGAACGCCACAAATTAAAGTGTTTTTGTTACTTGTATACGAAAAGTCTAAAGACATTTTAACCATTGAGTTCTTTCCATTGTCTTTTCTGGCATAAGACTTTGCCTTAGTCGTCAATGATGTCTCTCGAACATCAGCCGATAAAGAACAGGGCCCCTAATTATTGGACCCATAGATAGGTAGCTTGTAATCTTCACATTTGCGAATTGATATCCGTATTTAGGTGCTAAATGAACCAGTTTGATCGTATAATTTTTATTTAGATTGCTGTCAAAAGAGTAAATTTTTTTAAGATTTCTGGTATTCTACTTTTCGCAATAAAACCACGCAAAATGAGTTGATGGAATTCAAGGGGTTGATAAGCGCAATTCAAAGCTCAACAGCGTCAGAGCTTCCGCAACCCTACGCGAGTGGAATCCTGTTACAAAAATGAATATGACATACACATATTTAGCAGGCGAGGCTCTGGCGTCCCCAAGTTCATCATGGAACTAGGGGGTAGGGAGCGGGGTGGCTTATAAGATTAAATCTGGTCATATTAATCGTTGCCGAGATGGTCGGGTTAGTATCTTAATGGTGCTTGTTACTGGAACGTGCCGGATATATATCCGGCAAAGGACTATCAACATCGATAACAACACAAAAATAGAAATGGTAATATTATTCAAATTTTTCAAATTAAACTCCTCCATTTTTATCTGCGATAAATGATTAATTTTTTTTTTTTTAATTGAAGATACAACTCCTTTGAATTCTGTAACTGAAGTTATTGAAACCAATCTCAGAAAGTCTTCGAAAAAAATCTAAAACTGGAGAAAATTTAACGAAAATTTCAAACTTTTTATTTGGGCTTCTCTTCATTTTTAAATAATAAATAAATGTATGGCGCGATAACCTCCGAAGAGATTTTAGGCCGAGCTTCTCTTCCAATTTGCGCCGTGCTCCTCTTGATTTTTCCTACAAATTGGCTGGGCGGGACCTACATGTTTTATGCCGACTCCGAACGGCATCTGCAAGGCAGATGAGTTTTCAATGAGAGCTTTTCATGGCAGAAATGCACTAGGAGCGCTCGGCAAACACTGCCGAGGGGCGGCCCCACTTAAAAAATTTTTCTTCTAATTGAAAAACCGTATTTCTAAAATTTTGATGTTGTTTTGCACGGGGTGTGAACCTAGGGCATTCGGTGTGGTAGGCGGAGCACGTTACCATCACACCACGGGCCGCCAAAAGTAAGCGTAAGTATTTGATGAAATTAAGGCTTCTAGCCGTAAAAAAGGGGGCAGAAGTGACAGTTTATATGGGGTATATACTATAAATACTACTGACCTCTATGTTTTTTTCAGACAACAATATATGATATATACGTAAGCAGTCGGTTTGAAGCTTCTAGCTGTTAAAATAGTGTTGAAATTGCCAAAAGTTTCTTATCTGAACAATCGGTTGTAGGGGGAATATGCTATATATATGACCGATATCATCCATTTTTTCAGACAACAATATGTGTAATATACGAAAGCATACGCGGAAGTTTGAAGCTTCAATCTGATAAATTGAAGAAGATATGACAAAAATCCTCTTTTTCTGAAAAATCGGTTGTATGGAGGATATATGCTATAGTGGTCCGATCTGGCCGGTTCCGAAAAATGTCTAACCAGACACCTAAGTATATCCGCTCCCAAATTATATTAACATATCTCAAAATTTGAGGGACTAGTTTGCATACAAACCGACAGACGAACAGACGCACATGGCTAAATAAACTCAGCTCTTCATCCTGATCATTTCGGTATACTTATTGTTGGTTCTATCTATTTTCCTTTAAGGACTTACAATTATAAAAAAAAACATTGCCACTACTATTTTTCTGTTCACATGTATGTATAAGTATCTCATTTTGCTAACGCTGTATGTATGCCCTGGTCTTTTATTTATAGTCAAATATTTGCAGATGTTGCTTAGATATTTCGACATTTTCATACATCTAAGTAATTGGATATTTTGCCGTTTATTTATTTTCACTACGAAATTCGAATTTAATTTATATTGTCAATGATGCCAGTATTGCTACATATCTATTTGTATACATATGCTCTTCTATCCTTCGTATATAAATACATATGTATTTAAACGTTGTGTATATATCATACTGTCCGTCTGTCCATTTCACTCTAGTGTCGTCGTTAAATTAATTGTAATCAATTTAGTAGACATAAACAAATGAAAGGAAATTGTGATTAGACTTACATATATTGACCTAATGAGGCGGGAAATTATCGAACATCCCTTAGAAAATTGTTATCATTTCTAAATCGATTTATTTTCTAAAAGATTGTAGTGGTGCGCACAAAAACTTTATATTATAAAAAGACGATTTGGCTAAGTTGCGTGGATTTATATAAGTACGAATGTTTATTATTATTATTATTAGGCCTCGATGCACTGTGACCATTATTTAGATCTAGGGTTTGACCTGTTCAGCCTAATACTGTATGTAGCCTCTTTTAATGTATTTAAGTACCACTTCAGGCGTTTTACTCCATATCACGAGGGGCTAAGAGTAACGCCACCTAGTTTAAACAATCTCTGCCTTGCTGAAGCGACGCATTTGCAGAGAATGTTAAATGACATTTCATTCTCCAGCACACATAAACGACAGATTTTTGTATGGGATAAGTTTAACTTACTGAGGTGATATCGTGGACTCCAGTGAACCATGAGAGTTCGTAGGTCCTCTCTGCTTAGATTAATGAGTTTGGCTTATACTGTCATTGTTGGGAGTATAAACTATTTGGCCTGCCTTTGCCCTAGGCATTCAATCCAGTGTTATCTGAACCGCTTTGGTTCCCAGAAACTTTTGGTTTCCCCAGTCAATAGTCAGAGGTCCAAAAAAGGGCTCTGCACCATAAAATGCTGCTATGGCGCTCTTGTTGGCTACAATGGACAGAGTTCTTTCATAATCTTTACGATCCTGATAATTTCGATATTTTGCTGGGTAAAAGAAGATACAGTATGTTACCTGGCTGTCCTAGAATATCAAAAAACACTTTAGCAAACAGTCAGCTTAATAAGTAAATAAATGCTCCTTTTAATTTTTCCATCAAACTGGCGGGACGAGTCTGAATAGCTTGTGCAAGGCATATAGTTTTCTCTTGCAGAAATACACACGGAGTATACATCGGCGACTCCGGTAAAATTTTTGATGTTGCTTTGCCCGAGGCTTAAGCCCAGGTATTCGGTGTGCTAGGTGAAACACGCAACCACCACACCACGGCCGCTGCCAAAGTGAACATAGAGAACCGTATTAAGGCTTCGAAAGGTGCAATAAGTCCAATGATTTTGTTCTGCCTTCTGAGGATACCAACTTAATGGAAAATATACATAAGCTTTAGAAGTACTTTGCAACGCTCCTTATGAAGTGATTTATTACCGGAGCCCGAAAAGAGCCTGTTATCATCGTAACTTTACCAGAGAAATGAAGGAAATAAAAACGGTTAAAAAGTTACTGTTTAAATCCGAGCCTGTGTTAAAACGCTACCGGGACAAGACATATAGCAAAAAAAAAAAAGAAGCAGTTTGTAAAATTTCTATCAAAAAAATGCATCGAAACACGTTTGATGTGCGTTTTGTCAAATGCTGGGTTTGCACTTCACCAATCAAAGGTTCAGTGGACGTCAAAGCATTGCTTATGTGATACGATAAAGGTAAGGTGAACTACTCTACAAGGAGAGTAGGAAAACGAAGGCGGCAAGTAACTGTTTTATAAGGATGATGACAAACGAAGAAGTTGTTAACGTATAGTATCGAAGCTTCAGCAGATGGGCAATAAGTTCAGGCACAGGAATTTTTTAACTATGTTCTCTTGCACACACTTGTATTCGAAAGGACAACATACCTTTACTTAACTAACCGGGCCACTTCAACTCTGTCAGGTTTACTAACCGTACTGGCTACCTTACCGAACATATAAGCATCCTAAGGTTGTTAATGGCTGTCGGTCTAAAAGCGGCGCCAGCCCGAAAGGTACAGAACAGATGCTTCGATGTTTTCCACTTATTTGCGGACCTAAACTGAAATCTGAAAAACGGCACATTTAAACCCCTGACTGCAGGTGGACTAGGCATGTGCTCGGCTTGCATATGTACGTGTAATTTTAGGTGTATCTACTTTTGGGCGTAGTTTGGTAAGTGTTACAACGATGGCTGTACTATTGTAATGCTTTATCATAGAAGGTTTCAAGCACGGAGCCCACTGAAAAAGAGGTGAGAGTAACCTGAAATTCCTTGGAGTTTCGTATTAGTATAAATAAATAATCGTATTAGTTAAAATAAATAAATAAAAAGTAAAAAAAGTTTTCGAACTCTTTCCAGTATTTTATCTAGCAGAGGCAACATATACAGAAAATGCTGAATGGTGTCAAGAGAACATCCCTTACAGATCCGAACCTCTAATTTAACCTCAAAGAGGAAAACATTTAATTATTTGCAGTAACACTTATTTGCCGTTTCATGCGTACGCCAAAAAGCGCAAAAATAATTAATTTTTATAACACTTGACCTTAAAAGGTTAAACAGTGTTGTAAATATAATTATCTACAATTTCGTTGCCTTCTTACTAATGAAAATAGAAATTTGGTTCGTGAACGTTTTACTTAATTTGGTTGATTATTTTCTGCTTCCATCAATTTATATTCACTATGGCAAATGATGATGCAAAAACAATGATAATAGCAGTTACAATAAAAATCAACAATAACAACAACAACATGCTAATACACTTAACCAAATACATATGTCAACAGGCCAAAGTGCTCTTCTGTGTTGCTTTCGTCTTCCTTTTATTTCCGATACTTCAATTACACGGTATTTGGCACTACTACAACCGCCAACCGACGACCTTTCGACATTTCGTGAAAATGTGCGTTATGTTGACCGTCTAGTTGTTGCTGTTGTTGTTTTAACACTTATGCACACACATTCGCATAACTATAGATACAACGACATTTGACTTTGACTTAACGCGCCAAATTGGCATGTAGAGTAGGCAGAAAAAATTCTTTGAGAACAACGTGACTGGTGACTGTGATATTTCAATCACTGTGATTTGAAAAGGTGACTGTGACTTAACAGTTTTATATATGTGAGCACAGCGGACACCGTAGTATTGCCGTAGTGTGCTTCGCCTAGCACACCGTAAATCAAATCCCGACAAACCAACGTCGAAAATTTAGGCACACGTTTTTTTCAATAAGGAAAAGCGTTTTCAAGTGGGGTCTCTCCTCGGCAGTGGTTCGGCGAATACTCCTGGTGTATTTCTGCTATGAAAAGATTTTCAGTGTAAATTCGTCTGCTTTTCAGTTGCCATTCGGAGTCGTTATAAAACATGTAGGTTCCGTTCCGCCGAATTGTAGGTAAAAATTAAAAAGAAGCACGAGTTGGAAGAGAAGCTCGGATAAATCATCTCGAAGGTAAATCGCGTCAGGTATTTATTTATTTTTATATGACCATAACAAAATTAAGTTTGTTTAACATTATTTTGTCGAAAGTCGGATGATTTGAAAAAAAGTTTCATTTGACTTGAAAACAAGTTTCACTTGACTTGAAAAACGTTTGGTTTATATGAAAAAAAGTTTAATACTATTTTAAAAATAGTTTCGGTTGATTTAAAGAAAAGCTTAATTTCATTTGTAAAAAAGGTGCATTTGATTCAAAATTTTTAATTTGCTTTGACAAAAGTTTCGTTGGATTTGAAAAAAGTTTCATTTAATTTGAGAATTGTCTTAAAAGTAGTCTGATTTGAAAAAGAAGGAATATTTCATTTGAAGAAAGTTTTACTTGGTTTGAAAAGCTTCATTTGATGTGTAAAAAGTTTCACTTCATTTCGTTAGATTGGAAAAAAGTTTCAATTGGCTTGAAAAAAGTTTTAATTAAAATTTTTTGATTTGAAAAAAAAAAAACCAAATTGACTTGAAAAAAATTTCATTGGACTTAAAAAAAAATTTTGTTTGATTAGAAAAAAATTTCATTTGACTGGAAAGTAGTTTTATTTGAATAAAGTTTCAATTCACCTTAAAAAAGTTTAATTTGATTTGTTAAAAGTTTTATTTGATTTTACCTACCTTCGTTTGGTGATAGCTTGTTTTGACCTGAGTGTGTAAAATATTACAAGAAATATTTTTGTAATTTATTATAACCTTAACCCCTTTCAGGGGAGTATTTTATGGTACTCTTTTTTGGAAAGTTCACATAAATTCGCCCTTGAGGGGTCGCCGGAGTGTTCAGATGTTCAAAAAAATTATTTTCCTTAAAATTCCACTTGCCCTCAGAGAAGATCTTTGTTTGAAGAACGTTAAGATCTCAGAGAAAAAAAGAAGAAATTGTCCACCCTAATGTATGCAAAAATGTTGTATGCTGTGAATTTAAACTATTTTCCGTCGTCCCTTGTCACACTTGATTTGGAGACCAATCGGTTTTGGCGTGGTGCCATATCCAGAAAATTACGAAAAATTACACTGAAGATGGCACAACACCGAAACCGGCTTGTTTCCAAATCAAATTTGACAAGAAATGATGGAAAATCGGATTTTACGGCCACCGTGGTGTGATGGTAGCGTTCAGGTCCCGGGCAAAGCAACATAAAATGTTTAGAAGCAAGTTTTTTCAATTAGAAGAACATTTTTCTAAGCGGAGTTGCCCCTCGGCAGTGTTTGGCAAGCACTGCGAGTGTATTTCTGCCATGAAAAGCTTCCCTGTGAAAACGTATATGCCAAGCAGATGCCATTCGGAGTCGGCATAAAATAAGTAGGCCCTGTCCAATTTGTATGAAGAATTAAAACGAGCGCGACCCAAATTGGAAGAGAGAAGCGCGGCATAAAATATTTTCAGAAGTTATCTCGCTTAAAAATTTTTTATTTAGGGAAAATCGATCAAATGTACACAATTATCTACCACGTCGGAAGATTAGCAAAACAAAATGACTTAATGTTGAAAGCTTTATTAGTTTTACAACAAAAGGTAGTAGTGAGAATGTTCACCGAGTAAGTCTTTAGCTTATCTAAACACTCTATTTTCCACTTAAATGCTATTTTGAGCGAACTTTTCAAAAATAGTACCATATTGAACATAAATGGGGCCAAAAAGACCCACTCTCAAAAGGCTTAATATATTCCGAAAAAAATATTCTCCATCTGAATTACTTTAGGAAAATTTTCACCATCTTCAGCTATTCACTTTTCTAGAATACATCGAAATTTTCGTTTTCTACATGCAAACTGAAGTTTCGCGGCTCAATTAAGTGCAAGAAAAAGTGTAAACAAAAGTCAGCTGTTTGGCTAGTCACCCTGTGTTTAACCCTATAATTTAACTGGAGATGGTGAAAACGGCACTTAATGAATTCCTCAAACCTAACTCAATTTAAGTTCTTCGAATGAAATTTGACCCCAGTAGTTTACTTTATTAAACACTCTAAAATGTTTTACAATTGATTAAAGGAAACGAAAGCTCGCCAATGAGAACTTAATAACAAAACAAATTCCCTGCTAAAATAGGTAAAATTTGAACAGGAAACCTTATGAAGGTTAAATAAGTATTTCATTTCACAAATTTTCATTTTTTATTTATTTTTCTTTTTTTTTAACTAACGTTCTTCGGAACCGTCGCTTTATGTTGCTGTGGTCTTTAAAGAGACTGGGACAAAATCAGAACTGCTTGAACATCTGTCAGCACTAGTAGCATAGACTAACAAAAAGATATGCGTTTTAGCTTTGTTTGTATGTGTTTATTTATTTGTGTACGTGTGATTGTATTGATTATATGTTTTTTGCTTTGTCTTGCTTGAATTGATTCGATTTTGCTGTGGGCGCAATAATGAAGTGTCAAACGTTGTATTTATCACCGAAAGTCGAATAAGCATTTGCGACAAGGAAGAAAAAAACTCAACAAACAACAACAACATCGCAGCAATGAAAAATAGATAACGAAAAAAGGAAAAACATCTAAACGCAAAAAGATTAGTGTGAGGATACGGAGAAGCGCGTTGGCACAGGATTAGTATGCGCTGTGCTGGCAGCCTGGCTGATGGAGGTCAACACTTCAACAAGCAAGTAAATTCAAGATTTACATCGCAACACTTCTGTGGATTTTCTACTTTTTTTCTTTATGCCCAAGCGCTGAACAAGGGACAACATTGAAATAAAGGGCGGGCAGTATCTATCCTTAATTCCAAACTCAGCTAACTTTTGCAAGAAGAAAAAAATAAAATAACTCGGATTATCGAATTTCCGTTAAATCTTAACGGTTTTTTTCCTTTATTTCTATTGGTATGCGTTTTGTTTTACCTCATTTTTATTGAGCCATTGTTGCTGTCCTGTTGCTATTTATTTAGGTTTAGTTCGTTTTCTGTTTTTTCTTGTTGTTTCTGCGTTACTGTCGGCATTTGATTTTTATTGGATTTTTTCGAGATGTTACTAACTAATCCATTTTACATTTCCTATTCGTTTATGATTTTTATACTCCGAAAAAAAAACGATTTTTACATAAAAATAGTTGTAGAAATTGTACAAACTCAATAATCTGACTGAAATTTCTACAGAAAATCGGATAAGCACTACGCCTATTTTTATACAAAAAATTTTTAAACGATCCTGCGTAATAAATTATTTTGATATTTTGTTTGATATAATATAAAGTCACGAACTTTCAAGACCAGCGATGCCTGAATTATATCGCATTACCCAACCCGAAAAGGATCTTATCTTATAAATGATCAGCGTAAACCGAAACATGTTATCTATCCATTGCTCAAAAACTCAACAGAGTGTAGGAGTGCATGAGATTTTAGTCTTCCAAGAAATTTACTGATTCATATATCTAGTCCTGAAGTCGACTTACTGAGAGGTTACACCGAACATGTTTTATGTCCTACCCTACTTCCGATCAACTCAATAACTCATTTATAACTAAAAACGTCGTATAAGTTATTTGTTTTTAATGTAGCCATTTTTGGTTCACCTAGTGACAGCTGTGAGCTTTTTTGGGACCATTTTGAGGTGAGCGCTTAGGTTCTTAGTTTTGGCCTGGTTGGAGCCACCTTACTTAGGTATGAAAACCGCCAATTGAGAATTATGCATCCACTCAAAAGCCAATGAAAGAAACAAGGGAAAATCTTCATAGCATAAGTCATTTCTAAGTCCCATACAAAACTAGCACTTTCAAAAATTTTAACAAAGAAATTCAATGAAAAAAAATATTTCGAAAGTGCTAGTTTTCTTATGGTACGTCGAATTGATCGCATTTTTGGAAGGCTAATCCATCTAGTAATATTTCCGTATTGAACCGGGTATCTTCTTTGATGAGTTAAGTTTAATTATATTTAATTATATCAAATTAATTTTGATTTAACTTTATTTTATTTATGTTAATTTAATTTGGTTTATTTTATTAATTTTGATTCTATTTTACTTTATTTTGTTTAATTATAATTTATTTTAATTTTTTAATTTAGCCCTATTTTGTTATCTTTTAGTTCGTTTATTTTATTTTATTTTAGTTTAGTTTATTTCATTTCATTTTATTTTATTTTATTTTCTTTTATTTTATTTTATTTTATTTTATTTTATTTTATTTTATTTTATTTTATTTTATTTTATCGTATGTATGTAATTGGAGATATTGCTTTATACAATGGTTTTTGTTATTGAAATTTGAGAAAAATTTCAAAGTTTACAAACGGCGATAGTTACTAAGACATGTTTCAGAATTTCATGTCTTCATCAGATAGCTTCTCGGGAGATGAGTATTGAACTCGAATCTCCAACATTCATACCAGTGTAAAGGCAGAAGCCTTTAACCACTCAGCCATATGAATGCCCCGCTGCTCGCTTTGCAATTGGCCTCTAAGAATTGCCTTTTTGTTGCTATTCCTTTTTTATTTACTATAAGGTGCTTACACTTTGTATACAACATAATCCTAATTGTGTGGAATGTTTTAGGCGCACTTTTGTGTAACTATCTTTTTGTAACCATCGCCGTTTGTAAACTTTTCAATTTTTCTCTAATATCAATTATATTATTTTATTTTATTTTATTTTGTTTTATTTCATTCTATTTTATTTCACTTTATTTTATTTTATTAAATTTTTTATGATTTTTCAATCTTATTTTATTTAATCTTGGTTTATTTTGTTTAACTGAATTAATTTAACTTAATTTTATTTACATTAATGTAATTTAATTTAGTATTATTTAGTTAAATTTTATATTTTTTGGTTTCATTTTGTTTTGCTTTCTTTTTACTTGTCTTCTTTTAACTTATCTTAGATACTCTAATTTGATTTAATTTTATTGTGTTTTATTTAATTTAATTTAATTTAATTTTATTTTTTTAATTTTTGTTTTTTCTGATTTTATGTTTTCAACCTCTTAATAAACTCACGTTATGGTGTTTGGAATCGCGTTCAGTTCGACCTCATCCGCAATATCGAGCGATAATCACCTTAAAAGCTTAAGCGACACACAGAATGAAACGACATTTAAATTAAACAAACGATTGAGTTGTGCAAAAAATTTACGTAGATCATTCAAAATCAACCATGCTAAAATATGTGAACTAACCGTAAAACGTTCCATGTTTGATCACACAATTCCTCATAACTAAGTATAAAGTGTTCGATCATAACTGCGTTAAAACCTCCTTACTTCTTTGATTTGTTGCCATTTGCAGGCTCAATTTGTTTATCCATTTTTATTCGTGCTGCAGCCACTTTTCGACTTTTAGCAATCTTAATACAAACACTTAGCTTATTCTTTGTTTATATTGCCCACTCCTTTTCTCTCTATCGTCCTGCTTTTGTTTGTGTTGAAAAGATAAAAATGTCAGCGCGTGTCTTTTTGCTGTCAATTGCCAATAATAATGAAATAATGTCAAATTAAGGAAGAAAACGGAACTCCACAATTTGCGGGTAAATTGTGAGATTATTGTGGATTATGGGCATGTATGTATGTATGTTTATTTGTGATTTTGGCAGATTTTTTCTTCTTCTCTTTAGTTTTTTCTTTATTTTTTATTGGCCCCATAAGTCATACTTTGCAATAAAATTGTGAAAATATATATGGACACAGAGTCTGCCATTGATGTATTTTTACAGAATATTTTAACATACATACATATACAATTACAGAATCTGCCTGTCGCCGCCAAAGGACAATTTATAACGAATAATCCCGTAAATTTGAAAAATTAGAGAAGTCTTAAAATCAGTGTGGAAAGCAAAATTATAGCAAATATACTAAGAACTATGTATAATGGGAGAATCTTCAGCAAAATTCGATATTAGATTAGGTTAAGTTTAGCTTACTGCTCTGAGAATAGCTGGGAGCCAGACTTAGGCCATTTTGCTGATTTTGATACCACCGTGTTAACCAATTTGAAAGCACCCTTTGAATACCCAAATATAACCCATCTTACTGGGCCGTCGGAAGTGCAGCTCACGGGCACACCGTAGTGACCAGGAACTTACGTCGTTGGTGGGGCGAACCGTAAGAGAAGTTCCTTAGCGATTATCTCATTGAATAACTAATATCTTAATATATAAAAAACCCGTGTCACAACATTTTGGCTGCGAAGCACTCCTAAACTACTGAACCAATTTTGAATTTTTTTTGCACCCCGTTTGTAGTTTGATCTAACTTGAAACATAGGATAGGTTATATCTCAGTTTATAGTCGAAATATTATTTTATTGCAATTTTTTTGTTTGTTTATACTTAATAATAAAATTTTACGTATACTCAGTGGCACTCATATTTTCAGGTGGAGCTGATATACTTCCGTGTAATTGCTTGGTGTTTAATTAAACAACCTGCTTATCAATAAAAAATATTATAGCGAATGATATCAAGTCTAGCACATCTCCAGGCCCGCCGAGAGGGTGGGGGGAGGGGGAGTTTCTTATGGGCTTATACAATATAGATATCAAATGAAAGCTGTTGATGAGTGCTTTAGTATAGAGTAATATATTATCCAGAGACTGGGATTGGGACTAGGACTGGGACTGAGACTCGGAGTGGGACTGGGACTGGGAATAGAATAAAATACATACCACCCTCCGGGACAGGCAATAAGGGATGCAGAAGAATGAGAAGAAATTGAGAGAAGAGAAAAGAGAGAAGGAGATTGAGAAAGAGATAGAATGAGACGAAGATGCAGATAGATGAAAGGAAACAGACGGAGAGAGGAGTGAATAAAACGATTAGGAAAGAGTGAAGAGGGCGGAGGGTAGAGTCAGATGGAAAAAGCTTATCAAAATGTATGCAGATAGGCCAAATTTAGGGCAGGACAACGTCTGCCGGGTGTTCTAGTTTAATATAAAAATGAGGTGCTTAGCGCAGAACTTGAGAACGGTTGGACTGATTTCGTTAATTATTTTTTAGGATATTCCTTGAAGTACGACGCTGGTTCTCAGGGAGAGAAAAGTGGCCACGGGAAGAGGACCAGAGGACAACATATTCTAAATAAGATTTTGTGTGGTGCGTTTTGCTTGAAATTCGGCATAGGGATACTCTCCTGGCTAGCTCTTTTAAATTGAGAAACTCTTTTTTCCGGGAAGTGGACCAGGGACCGACCAATTCCAAAAAATCTTATTTAAGGCAATATTCGCTTAAAATCCGGTAGAGGGGAAACTCTTTGATAAAGAGAATATTTGAGAGACTTTTCATTCCGGGAAGTGAATCAGGGGCCGACCTATTCAAAATAAAATTGTTTATGTTGCGTAGGCTTGAAGTTTGGAATAGGGTACTTCCGCGAATAGCTTATTATTTAAGAAATATTTCTTTCAGAGAATTGGACCAGGGACCAACTTATTCCAAAAAATCGTATTTACAGTGAAATTCGCTTGAAATTCGGTACATAATATTTAATTATATTTTATATTTAAGAAACTTTTAATTCCGCGAAGTGGACCAGAGGCCTACCTACCCAATTTGTTCGAAATTTGTTGTATAGATAGGCTTTCGAAAAAAAGAAAATAAGAGATCGGTGTGTGAGTATAAGAGGGGAAAAAAGAAAAGGGAGGGTTAGGGAGAAGGAATAAATTGTGAGTAGAAAAGGAAGATAACAATGAAGAAAGTTCGAGGGGAAGACGTGAAGAAGATGTAGAAGAATAGAGTAAGGTTGAGGGAGGGGAAAGACTGTGGGAGTAGAAAGGAGAAAAATCGAGAATATAAATGGGAGAATATGCGGAGGAGAGACAGGGATCAGAAATTGAGTGAAAGGGGGAGAGGCAAGAAGCAAATTTTTTCTTTTTGCAAAATCTTCAGTATAAAAAATGCCTCTTTTTACTGGCAGTGTAATAGCATCGCAGGGAGGAATATTATCGGGCAGGAGAATTTGATTATTATATGTATATCTCTATTTTATTTATAAAAATTAAAACAATTTTAAAAATTGTGTTCGTTTCATATACACAGTTTCGTTTCGATATATATAAACAAAAATATTGAAATCAGTCGGCCAAGTGAAGCAGGAATTTGATATTTGATATAGAGGAAATTGAAGTGACAGTGGGATAGGGATTGGGAGAGGGAATTGTAGTGGGAGTGTGACTAGGACTGAAAGTAGGAATGGGAATGTGAAGTTAAGTGGAAGAAGGAGTGGGTGTGGGAGTGGGAATGGGAATGGGATAGGGAGTGGGAATTGGATTGCGAGTGGAGGTGCGATTGGAAAGTGGGAAGCAGACAAATGGCATACTGGATGGACAAATATTGAAGAAAATTGGAAGATGTAGTAGAAGGTAATTGTATGGACAGTGAAGATGGGATGCGAGGCTCATTTTTAAATGTAGGTAAACCAATTTTCGGGCAGAACAAAGGTTGCGGGATAGTCTAGCTTAATTTATAATTTTTAATTAGCGATTCTCGAGGTGATTCTTGATGACTAATAGTTTGCATTTAGAAAACAGTGGCAACCATGGTATGGGTCGCCAACCACACCGAGGGTCCTGTATTCAAATCACGGACGAAGCAATATTAAGAATTTAAAACATGTTTTTTTTTCAATCAGAGACAAGCTTTTTTAAGCGGAGTTGCCCCTTGGCGCTCATTTCGCAAACACTCCGAGTGTATTTGTGAAGGTTCATACCGAAACGCAACATTTGCTCGCTTGTTTGAATTGAAAAAAATAATAATAATAATAAGAATAATAATCTCTTTTGAAAATATTAAATTTGGTTTGAAAAAGTTTAATTTGATTTGAAAAAAAAAATTCACTTTATTTGAGTTTCCTTTAATTTGAAAAAATATTTATTTCGATTTGAAAAATTTTCATTTAATGTAAAATAGTTTTAGCTGAAAAAAAAGTTTATTTGACATGGATATAGTTTGATTAGATTCGAAAATAGTTTTATAAGACTTGAAAAAATTTCATTTGACTTGACAAAATTTTCATTTAATTAGAAAAAGTTTCATGAGACTTCAAAGAATGTCATGTTATTCGAAAAAAAGTTTCAATTGGCTAAAAAAAAATTCATTTCAAAAAGTTTAATTTTATTTGCAAAGAAGTTTAGTTTGAGCTGAAAAAAGGTTCATTTGACTTGAAAAAATTGAATTTGACCTGAAATTGTTACAACCCCGTTCCAAATTTTAAACCTACAACTGATTTTGGAAAGTTGTTTAAAACATGTGTTCATTTTTCAATGAAATCGTCTAACCAGCATGACCTTATATAAAATTATTGAATAAAGAAAGGTTTTAATTGCGATAACCTGATCATTAAACATTGTACTTATTTGTCCAAATTCCCAAAAAAACATACCTTTCAATAAATTATCTTACATAATCTCTACCAACATAACATGTCCGGTCTTACAACAAATTGCAACCCTTTTAAGCCACGTTAACATACACATAAGCTTACAAACCAAACGTTTACTGCCTTTATCAATTCATCTTACGAACAATTTTCCTTTACACGTGAAGCAAATAATTGAAATTTCCTTTAAATGCACGTAGTCCATTCAAAAAGGTCAGCGTCAAATTGTGGCAGAGCAATCAACCAACCGCCACAAAAAAAAATATTTTAAGAATTTCGAATAAAAATGGAATTTCTTAATGAAAATATCACAAGCAAGCAATGCGAACTTTTACCAAACAAATTCTGAGTCCTTTTTTACACACCCACACAGTCCGAGAAAAATTGCGTAGGAAAAAAATTAAAGGTAAAGCAGCTGCTAATGGTAGCTCAGATTGGGGTATGATTCGTAGATGACAATGTCATCAAGCAAGTCATTAATGCAGATCTTAAATGGGGCAAGGCATAATTAATGACTTTAATTTGGCTCACGTGTAGATTAACCGAGACGGACAGTTAAATAGATGGTTTGGTAAATGGAATAGTAAAAATTGCGTAATAGCCGGATGGAAAACTGTTTAGGTAGGAAATTAGATAGATGGAGGAACTAGCAGATGAAAGCTGGTTAAATATGATACGGTAAACGTACGTGCAAATGCACATAATGACGAAAGTATAGGTGGATGAATAGATTGATGAATTAATATTGCTGGCGCTATAGGAAAAATTTATTTATGCCTTTAAGTTTATCACAATGAGTGAGAGAAGAGTGCGTTTACCTATATTATTTTACGAAGCTACACCCAAGTCACACTCTTTTGCCAGATATGAAAAAGCAAGCACCTCCAACCTCCTCCCTTTAAACTGATTATGATATGTTCCTGTACTTAAGAATCGGGATAACAGAACATTTATGGAGGCGGCTCAAGCTGCGGAAAGAGAGTGATAATTACAAAGGCGCAGAAAAATCAGTGGGCAAGCTACAAGCGAACTTCAGCAGGTATTTTCAGATGCATCGCCGAAGTAAAAGCCATGCAGACTAAAATTAGCAATTTCTTATTACAAGCTAGCCAGTAGGGGACTATTTTCTCAAAATAACTCACTTTAAATTAACTCTAAATAAGTTAGCTATTAAACTAGTTGTTAAGTTATGCAAAGTTTCCATAGAATTAACCACCACTCTTAATGCTTTGCTGTGATTAGTTTGATTGGTAGCCCCTCCGCCAAGGGAAGTTCACTAGGACAACATAAAGGTCCATTTTGATATCATGTGCTTGGAGAGTCTTCTAGATCTTATTGAGCCAAGGTCAAATTATATTCGTTTTCTTATTCCACCGCGAAATCCTCCAAGCAGAGGAAGCATCAGGGGTCAAATGCCCCGCATGGACTCTCATTGAACACTGACACGTCCAAACCCCAAACATCATTGAGAGACGAGCCTTGCTGAATTTAATTTTTTCATCTGACCGCCTGCTCTCTACTCATGGTCACAATCATCTCGCTATCTTGCAAAAGGTAGTGCTAACCCAGAGTACGATTAGTCTACTCAAGGCCTATCTTCAAAGGAACAGACCACAGGTGACCACGATTACTCCGTAATAACGACTGCTATCTACATCGGGTTCAGTTCTACTCATGCGTGCTAGAAGAACTGTAGTACCATTGGGCAGCATCTCGGCCATCGCCATCATATCGCTACAACTCTTGCTTGAAAGACGCTATATTGGTCGGGCAATTTTAACTTGCAACTTTCATCGAGCTCCCGAGAGAAAGTCCCTCCCCAACCCTCCTATCAATCTTCGAGCAATCTGTGAACTAGTTTATCACTTGGTAGGTTTGTTGACCTTATGACGCACAATAGAAAATTAGTAAAATTTTGGAAAGTGCGCCTGGAGCCGCCCACTTTTAAAAGAAGGTAACTTAAAAGTTTGGTAATCTGTAAATTGGCAGCTGGCTATGTAATGTTCGGTTACACCCGAACTTAGCCTTCTTTACTTGTTTTATATGACTTAGTTTTATAACTTCCTACACCCGCGCAGTCTGCACTATAGGAGAACGTTGGAAGGTGACAAAGTCTTTCAAAGCCTCAAACACGGAATATTATGCTGAACGTGCGTGTTTAATGCTTAATACTGAAACTATATTCGAATGTATTCAACCGAAGTTTTTTCGACAAAAATCGTTCCGCAAAGTAACAGTGAAACTACGGCGTGAGTTGCAAATCTGTTGTTGTTATTGTTGTTGTCGTTATCGCTACAAGAACAAAATATCTGAGTCTATTCGTCTGCAGTCCTAGAAAACGGCAGAGAGAGTGCTAAGCCGACTACTTTTCCTCTTCACACAAAGAGCTTTTGCTGTGGAAATTCGTTGGAAAATACAAAGTTTAAGCTCCTAGTCTAGCTTGTGAGAGAAGCTCGTTCATTTCCTAGCCAAAGAAGATAATAGGGACCTTAAATCCTCGCAACCATCTCGTTTGTTAAATATAAAGTTCGTCTACACCTCACCGAAGTTCATTCAGAGAAATTAAGGGATGCAGAGCCGTAATTTAAAGCACCTTATACAATTTAATGTTTTACTTTTCGCAAAGATCCTAATGTTGATCGATAGAAACTACATTAATTAATCCACTCTCTCGATGTTGTTGGTCCTTTTCCGGAAGCAGATCCGGCACGTTCCGGTACCAAGCCCCACCATCTCGGGAATGATTTGTTATGACAACGTGCGATATTCTAGGCCATCCCGCCCTCCCACCCCCTAGATCACTGAGGAGTTCGGGGTCGCCAGAGCATCGGCTGTTAATGAAACAGGATTCGGCATGGATAGTTGAGGTTGACAATTGGGTTTAGAGAAGCTATATATTGCGCTGGCAACCAGAGAGGGTGAATGTATTTGGTATTTTAGTCGCCTCTTACGACAGGCATACCTACCGCGGGTATATTCTAACCCCCTAACCGCTGGGCCCCCTTTATTCACAATCTTTATAATCCTTGATTTATAATCTTTCATCATCACACACTTTGCACCAGCATAACTAATGGCACCAAGACGAAACCCATGTTTAACCTTTTTTGTGATGCGCTTTTTAGCTTATCTCGTATTCTAAAGAGTGCACTTTCTCAATATTAAAAATATTGATGTTGTTTTTGTCTCAAAATACCCCACAAATTTTAGAGAAGTTATGCAGATGTAGACACTTTATTTTCCGATTTGATTCCGGTACGCTTCAGAATTAAAATCTTCTGAGTAGTCAGGCGAATTGCTTTGAGAACCACTTTTTTTACCACTCAAACTTTGGGTCCGTAAATTTTTTGTCGTCTTTTTCGACACGCGCACCTACCGCATGAATATTTGACACGTGCATGGAGGTGTCAACAGATTGCTATTTTTATTAATATCTTAAATGTACCCCGCAGTGGGCCACAGTTTTAAGCCTGTTACCCTATCTGCTAATCTACATAGAAATACACTTCGCACTAAAAGCGTAAGGGTGGATAAGACAACGTTTCTTAAACGACTCTATCAACCTGACGTATTTATTTAAATCGAATCCATCAACATTTTCATATAAAATAAAGTTTTACGCAGATCAGAAGACACAATGTGCCTCTCAAACTTTTGAAAAGCCACTTGATTTAAAAATAATAATTTTCGTTTTTGTGAAATATTTTTAATTAATAAAGTTAAGTCATGAGTGCTGGATGACGTTCAACTGGTTAAGAATTTATTGCTAACTTTGAAAAAAAAGACCAACAGAAATAAAGCATTCAATAGAATTTATGAAGATTTCTTGAACGCTATACAAATAAATTTCCAAGTAACCAAATAGAAGGAAAACCACCATCTCAATATTTCACTTTACGAGTTTGCAAGTTCGTTGCACTTTTTCAAGGCATTCATTTATTGAATGCTTGAACTTTTTTTGCAGCCACAGGCAACAAGTTCACAAATTGTTTTGGCTAGAAAAAATAAAACTACTCTTTAGAGCTTGGTTGCTTTTGAATCGAATATTTGTTGAAGCCCGAAAGTAGAAGTAGAGAAAGTAAAATTGAAGTCTTTATGCAAAAGTCGACAAAGCACGGCCAACTTCTTCATTTTGGGCTTATTGTAGAGGTTTTTTATAGACATTATTCGCATAGAGAAAATAAAAAAAATTTAATAATTTGATAAGAAATTTTATTAATTACTTGCTTATGCCCGTGGGTTTTACCCCACGTTTCTATAAAAGTATGCAGGCTATACATAACTGGCCATGGGTAAAGCAGGAGTTGGTAAGATTGACTTCTGCTACAGCTAATGACTGTTGTTGTATGATATATTCATATTTGTAAGAGAATTACCCTCGCGTAGGTGAGGTTGACAATTGAGTTGCAGAAGCTCTCAAGTTATAAAGGTTTGTATTGCGCTCATCAATCCCTTGATTCGCAGCTAATGATCGTCCTTGAGCTTCATTGACGGGACCTACTTGTTTTATACCGACTCCGAACGGCATCTGCAAGGAAGATGTGTTTTGACTGAGAGCGCTTCATGGCAGAAATACACTCGGAGTGCTTGCCAAACACTGCCGAGGGGCAACCCTGCTTAGAAAAATTTTCTTCTAATTGAAAATGCTTGTTTCTAAAATTTTGATGTCCCCGGGTGTGAACCCAGGGTCATCGGTGTGGTAGGCGGAGCATACCACCACGGCGGCTTCATTGATAGGGATAGGAAATTTGAGGCATTTAAAATTGAAAAGACAAATTTATCAGTATCAATGGAATCCTTGGTTTTAAACTTTTTTGTTTTCGAAATTTTCAGATAAAATGAATTAATTCAATGACATTCGTAAAAGTTTTGTGATGAAAAGCCTTGTCCCACTATATAAGCGTGGAGAATCGAAATAACGAAGCATAAATATTATGATATTATGGGCCCTTTTTTAAGGAATCAATCGATAAGGAGAAATTTCTGATGGCTCAAAAGAGCTAATAAACTCAATCGGATATACACAGCTTGTGATTCTTCCACGACTGTGTTAATAGAGTGATAAGTTGTCTTGGTTCTAGTGATATTAACATCCCCATTTTAAGGTGCCTAAAATGCCTTTTCTCAAAGCCATTTATAGTTTGTAAAGACAGATTCAATATTTGGAAGAAACATTAGCTATTAAAGCTTCAGGTGATGTCATAATTTCTCAAAAAATTTTAGGAAAAGAAATATGTTAGTAAAGAAATAGGAATTTTGCCATAACTAATTTCAAGTAGTTGTTTTGCAAAAGCTGCTGCTGAAGTGTTTCCGCCAAAATGCCCTCTCATATTTCTAAAAAGAGTAAATTTTTGCAGCGACTGTTTATGAGTCATGGTGCACACATCGCACACCCTCACTGTGGACTGACCGTTTGCTTATGTTATGCATCAGATGTTTGCGGAAAGTGGTCATTTAAAAGGGATTGTACGTCCACTACACAAAGGGTCTCCGCGGTATCTAAGCAAGCAAGTTCCATAGTGATTTCTCTTTTTGTTGTTACATCAATTAATATGAAATTAAACAGAAATGTTTTTTTTTCCGGTTCCTCCAGGCGTATCCAAAAATACCAACCCTAAAAATAACATAAAAGAATATTAAAGGAATAACAGCCAAACCCGAATCTGCAATTAAACCTTACGTGTTGAAATAACCTAAGTTCTTAAGGCATCCATAGTTCTGAAAGTCCCATTTGTCTTGTTTTGTTTTTTTCGATTCCATATATAACTGTTGCTGTTAGGACTTAACGTCATATAGCTCCTTACCAATTCTCATTATTCCATTTGTATTTATTTTCTTAGTGGTGCTAGGGATGGATACAATTTAACTACTTACTGGATTTCAATGTTCTCACATGAATACTTCCAGAGTTTTGCTGTATCAAACATTCCATTTGCATGGTAGGTGTCGCCCCCTTTTTTATATTGAAGTTATGTTTAGCCTATAACCATCTTTGGAAGGTTACTGGTGGGTAATTCAAATTTAGTTGTGATCGGTCGATCCGTTTAGGGCGCAACCCGATTTATAACTACATACAAACATTCATAATTTTAACTTTATATATATATGTATAGAAGATGTGGATAAACTGAGGTTAACAAACAATTTTTACGGCGGAGGATTACTAAACATCAAGAAAGAATAACAGCCAAACAACTCTGTAGTCAAACTTTAGCTGTTATAATAACCTAAGTTTATACGGCAGCCATAGAGGTGTTAGGACTTAACCTCATATAGCTCTTTACCAATTTTCATTATCCTACCATTGCTACATCAGAGATATGCAGTATGATAAATTTCATTTATATGGGAGGTACTACGCCCCCTTCTCCCCAACCCCACATTATCTTGGTGGTGTGAGAAATTGACCTCGTATAACTCCTTACTGAATTTCAATGTTCTAGCATGAATACCTTCGGAGTTATGTAATACCAAATATTCATTTTGCATGGGAGGTGCCACGCCCCTTTTACATATCGATATTATTTTTAGCCTATGACCATTCTTGGAAGGTTTCTAGTTGGTTGCGCAAATTTGGTTGTGATCGGTCGATCCGTTTAGGACGCAACTCGATCTATACCTAAATACATACATACATAATTTGAATTTTATATATTTAGATTTGAATAAATAAACCTTGCAATTTTAGAAAATCAAATTATGAAGAATTTCTACACCATATTGCCTGAATTCAAAAGAGCAAAAATGAAATTTTGCACAGAATCTTCATCGTGATAACCCTGCAGTCAAAAACCAAAGTACTTACCAAATATTATAGTTCATTGACTCAAAATTTGTTGGGTTATTCATACTAGTAAGTGTTTGAATAGCTCATTGATAAGAATTTTGTCTGTCGGACTCGAGCTAATGCTCAAGCACTTTCTGACAACATTTTTGAATGCATATTTCAGTTTAAAAAGCTAGATATAGTAAAAATGAACTGGAACTTCACTGGCAGCTCACCCTTACTCCTAGATATTACATAATTAATAGCTGAGTCTTTTAAATCAATAGGCCTAGACGATATAGCTATATAACAAAGCTCACTTCCCCACCACAACAAGCTACCAACATATCCTATGCCGACGACTGCAGGATAATCGCAACATGACCTGGCCCCAAATAGAAGAACTAGTTTCCAATACTGAATTCCACCTTGCGCGATCTGAAATTATTACCGACCATGTCTACGGCCCACTCTGCTGCAGTCGCGTAAATTTAAATATTGATAGTCAGGCTGCGATTAAGGCAATAACCTCACACAGAAGCATTGGAAAAACTTCGCTCAGGCCTGACCATACATCTTTTCTGGGTTCCCGGACATAAATGGATAGAAGGTAACGAAAAGGCCGATGAGTTGGCAAATGAGGGTGCAACACTCGCTGAGTCCACGATAGACGTCCCAATCAGTTTGTGAGAAATAAAAATGAGACAGGAGTTGCATACGATCCATCAAGCAGGCAAGGCATGGACAAAAGCGCGGGGCTGCAAAATTTCTAAAATCAAGTGCAAAATCAACGATATTAGACTCACAAAGTGGCTCATACCTCTGAAGAGGGAAGACTTAAGGCTCACGATGGGCATACTGACTGGATGCTTGCTTCTGGCGCCACATGCTTATAAGTTAGGCTTCGTCAGTAACAGTAAGTTTAGGAAGTGTGAACCGCAGGAAGAAATGGTTGAGCACGTTCTGTGTTCATGTCCTGCGCTCACCAGGTTAAGTCTCCAGCTATTAGGGGCGGCAGAGTTGCCAGAGGCAGCAATGAAGCTGGTTCTTAGAAAACTGCTATTATTTGCCAAGAGGACGGAGTTATTCTATAACATATGTCCTGGAACCGGATTGGGGTTCTTCCGCTTGGTCGTCAAACAAATTATGGTAACACTATGGACACATTCAATATATGGGAGGTCTCTATTGACCGGCCAGTTCAACCTAACCTAACCTACGACCCACTCTGTTTAAGACAAGGAAGGAACATATGACGCAAATATTGGACATTCACATCGATGACATTACGCCACCGACAGTCAGGGAATCCCAGCAAAAATGTCCGTAAGCAGTACGATGAGACCAGGCACCTACCTATTCAGCCGGTTGATACAGATAAGTATTCGGACTTATAAAATAAAAGTCCGCCAAGGCGCTTTTGTGTTACTTTCACAGAGCATCCGCTCCAAGGTTAAATATAATTTCGTGATAACTATCTCTTGTGACAGTCGGAGCAAAAAAAGCAACAATTCAAGCGACATTGAAAAGACAGATTAAGAAAAAGGCATTGGGTACTTTAATTTAATTACCATTTCAACCACGAATAATTATTACTTAAGCTATAAAAAGGTTTAATGGCGTCCAATTAACCGTGGCATCATTTTCTGATCAATCAAAGCTTTTGCGCGACGAGGTTGCAAGAAAGAGTAAAAAACACGAAAGTTAATGTGAAACGTGAAATGTGAAAGAAGAACAAAAAATTAAATGAAGACGGATAAAACCAAATTCTTGAAAATGTATGAATTATTCAATGAATAGAAATTGTGAGATTGCTTGAAATTACATAGCAAAAGCAGCGATACTCTTTTTCCATTCTTTTGAATATGTTTGTAAAAATTATTAAGTTGGGTCAGATATATTGAATTTCACTTCAAAAATAATATTTAAACATGTAAGAGAGGCTAAGCTCGGGTGCAACCGAACTCTACATATACAGCTGCCAAATTACAGCTGCAAAACTTTTAAATTAAATAAATAAATGTAAGGCGCGATAACCACCGAAGAGGTCTAAGGCCGAGCTTCTCTTCCATATGCGTCATGCTCCTCTTGATTTCCCCTACAAATTGGCCGGACGGGACCTACATGTTTTATGCCGACTCCGAACGGCATCTGCAAGGCAGATGAGTTTTCACTGAGAGGTTTTCATGGCAGAAATACTCCCAGATCGCTTGCCAAACACTGCCGAGGGGCGACCCCGCTTAGAAAAATTTTCTTCTAATTGAAAAACCTTATTTCTAAAATTTTGATGTTGCTAGCGCGACGCAAATTGGAAGAGAAGCTCGACCTAAAATCTCTTCGGAGGTTATCGCGCCTTACATTTTTTTTATCGTGTTTACGGGCAGACGCACGGACATGGCTAAATAAATTTCTTTTTTCGCCCAGATCATTTTGATATATAGAAGTCTATATCTATCTCTATTAGTTTATGCCGTTACGGGGTACCGTTATGCGAACAAAATTAATATTCTCTGTGAGCTCTGCTCAGCTGAGTATAATTATTCTCAGTTAAACTCAATCAAATAATGCTTACAAAAACATGACACTTACGCACGAACTCAATAAGTCAGCAGACAGCCTATTATGCAATTCCGGCCAGAAGAATATCACTGCACGACAGAAAGTAGTGTTCGCCCAGCGCTTCCTTAGCTGTCTCGATCAAGGTTCATGCATAGAAGAGCAGAACACAGGTGTTCAGGGGTACTCCTTACTCTCTACAGCCGACTACATTCAGTTCAGTTGTACCCATGCACGATAGGAGATTCGCGTGTAAATTATCATATGCGCTGCTATTACCCGGGAATAGCGTTGACAGATTGACGACGCCGTCGTCATTTTGACGATTTTCAACTAGAATGACGCTTGGACGATTTTGTAATGAAAAATGACGATTTAAGCCTGCCTTCTATGTAAGATTTATATTAAATATTCAAACACCAAGAAATTACATATATTTAAAATTGAGATACAAGCTTTATTGAACATTGTATACCTTATACTAAAAATATGCTAGCTTTTGCTGCAAACGAAGCCAATATCATGACCGGCTCGAAGCATTCGGTCGCCCGCATTTTTGAAAAAGAAATTCCTATCTTAACTACTTTTAAATGTATATATCATTCTTTGGCGATTTGCGTTTCGTATGCCTGCTTAAAGCTACCAAGCAGTGTAGAATCATTGGTGCACAATTTGTGTAATTACGTCTCCGATAGTTCTCAGAGAAGTATCTATTCAATTGAAAAATATAATTGCGCTATTGGAATTGCAGCCAAAACAGATGCTACAAACTCGCTCGCTAACATTAGAGGCAGTACTATACAGAGTATTAAAGCTTTATGAGACATGAGCCATTAAAAATATTTTTTAACTTCGCTATTAATGTTGACAAAATAGACCGTGCAAAAACCATTCTTGATAACTTGGATGATACGAATGAAATTTATCTCTCCTTCCTGAAGTATATCCTTCAACATATTAATCAAGTTAATAAAATTTTCCAGAGTGAGGGGCTTCAAGTACATAATATGTATTCAGAAATAAAAATACTTTGTTTAAGTATATTGTATAATTTTGTAAAGCCGGAATGTATTACATTAGACAACATAGAAATTATAGGTTATAAAAACATTTAAAATATATTGCAAAGTGATCAGATTTATATAGGAGTTTATGCGATGGATAAGATTATCGCCTCTAACATTTCCGAGCAAGAAGAACCCAAAGTTAAACAAATTGTATAATTTTTCATATTGAACTGTGTGATCAAATTAGAAAGCGTTTTGATTTTAACAATATTGTTCTACAAAACTTAAGTTAAATGGATCCCAAAGAAGTTGCTGGAAAAAAAATTATTCTTTGCGTATTATCTTGCAACATTTTTCGCACACAGTCGATCAGAAAATTGTGCAGGATATTGATAGCGAGTATAAGGAATTAAAGTTTTTAGAATTTAAGACATACTTTGAAGACATTTCTAAGGTTCCTCCAGAAGTTTTTTGGAAAACTATTTCTACTATCAAAAGAGCTGACTCTACATACGACTTTTCTAAATTATGTGCATTCGTTGCAGATCAAATGTGCTTGCTACACTCTTCAGCGAATGTAGAAGGAATTTTTTCTAAAATTAATTTAAACAAAATAAAAATCCGAAACTGTCTAGAAATTGATTCATTAAAAGGAATATTGCTAGCCCAAGATTATATCAAATTGAATAACTTTTCCTCTCATAATATTGAACCGCAAATAAGTATGCTAAAAAAATGAACGCAAAAATGTATAACTTGGAAACTAAAATGATATAGGAGTTTATGCGATGTTCGATTCGAGCTCGAAGAAAACAAAAGCAAAGTAATTGTTAAAATGACTGAAAACAAGTACCTTTTCTATGTAATACAAAATTTATCTATTAATACGTTTTTGTTATTTATAAAATAAAACGAAATGAATTAAAAACGATTTTATGTTGTATGTGGCAACAAAAAATAATAATCAAAGACAATTTTCAGAAAAGCGCTTTTAATGAAATCCGGCGATCTCATTTTGGTTTCCGACGAATACAATCGTACGTCCCCTGGTAATAACCCAACTTCGTCATAACTCAACTTTGGTTGTTATTGGTTGTTGCCATAGATATGAAGATTTTTGGCAATTTTTTGGGCGGCGTCTGACGACTATGAAAAAAATATATGGCAACGCTGCCCGGGAACCAGATGATTTTTAATATTAAAATGTTTTGAACCAACCTGTTTAGGTCAGAACATATATATTTATATCTATTTTACAAGGCCACCCAAATGCATCATTCATTTAGTTGCACATATGTATTTACATAAATACAATGTCATGTATTGCTAACTCGCACGCATACACACTCATATAGTCACTCACACAAATAAGCAACATAACACGGGTAACTGAGTTTTTCATCGGATAACAAATATCACTTGGAAAACCCACGCATGATCTCGGGTCCGACACAACGGAGATCATATTCTTGCTTGCTGTTCTATTTCAACCACGGAGGAAGAAAGTCGCTACTGCTGTCACGTCACATACCAAAGGTAAAATATTGTACCAACTTAGCATTCAATAAATTAATTATTGTTATTATACTAACATAACAATTTGTCTTTTCCGAGGTAGGTTTTGTTCTAAGAGTATCATTGACACCAGCGCTGTAGGTTGTACTGGCGGGAATACTTTGGAAATACTTGTCATAGAGAGCGTCTCGCCAGAATATTACCCCATAGATCAAGATGGGCTTAGCTACCAATTTATAAAGCCAATATAGCGAGAGTATCCAGATCTTACAATGGCCTACTTGCAGCACTGTAAAGCAGCTCAAGCCTTTCCAGCCCTATCCCCTACATTAACCCTCTAGGACAGTTCCCTGTCCAATATAAAAAAAAAAATAAATACCCAAAAATGTAACCCTATCAGAAATTACCAACAATATTCGTCAAATTATAATTGATTGTCAGTACACATGACTTAGCCCACATAGTCCCTAACTACAGATAGTCTAACAAAATATCACGCAGGATGCTCAGAAATTACCATTAAAAACAAGTGTACGGTCCTTCGAAAAGATCATCGGGAGCGTTTGCCTTCTAGTTTTACCAGAGGCTTGTTTACTATCACAACTCAAAGCAAAGGTGTTATATCTATTGCGAGGAAAAGGAAGAGTTTTAGTCAACGGAACTGAATGGGTGCATGTTCAGAACATCACATTATCCGCAACTAAGGAATATGGAAACATACTGTTTATCAATGAGATAATTGACGAACTGAAACAATATGATGAATTTGCGGATGACTGTCTAAGAGGCTTGTAATACGAAAACTCGGGATTGATGAAATATATAGCGGCAGCACAATCGATGTTTCAAAAAAATAGGGCTTATAGATTTACCTAATGGCAAAAAATAAATCTGTGACATTACAGAACTTTATTTTAAACAGCTCTGGAAACGTTAAGACAAACACATAATACTCCCAGCCGTATGATGGAATCCTACAGACATTCTTCTGACTTTCTCTATCTATTCAACTGCCTCTCCTCTGTCAAACCTTCTTCATGCTTTCTTATTTCCTCTCCACTTTTAAGCGAATCTTCCAGTTTTTCTCGCTCTTCATCTTATCCAAGTCTAACTCTCACTATTACTCTTGACCTTATCCTTGTGCTATCCTTACTCTTCTCGTTAACTTTCTCTCGAACCATTATTGCCCCTATTCTTAATTTTTTTATTACTCTCACTTTCCCTCTTGTTTTCTTCACTTTCCTGACTTCACAGCTTCCTATACTTTTCGTTTCCTTTTCCACTTCAAAACTCTTTCATATCCCCGTTTCCAATGTGGATATATATCGAGTTTGGCTACGCACGTTATATTACTAAGGAAGCAAAAAAAGTAGCAAGGTAGGTAGGTTGAACTGGCCGGTCCATGAGGACCTCACATAGACTGATTGAGTCCGTAGTGTTACCAGAAGTTTGTTTTAACGACCAAACTGAAAAACCCTATCAAAAACCAGGACCTATGTTATAAAATATCTCCGTCCTCTTGGCAAATACTAGAAGCTTCCTAGGACTTAAGCCACTTGCTGCTTCTAGATCTGACAGCTGTATCACTCCTAATAGCTGGAGTCTTAGCCTGGCAAGTGCAGGGCACGAGCACAGAACGTGCTCGATCGTTTCCTCCTCCAACCCGCACTTCCTACACCTGCTATCACTGACCAAGCCTAATTTAAAGGCATGTGACGCCAGAAGGCAGTGTCCAGTCAGAATACCCGTCATGAGCCTACAGTCCTCTCTTTTTAATGATAGAAGCAACTGTGTTAGTCTAAGGTTGTAAGACCTACACATAATCTTCGACACTTTACAGCCCCGCGCTTGAACCCACGCCTTTTCTGCTTGGTCGATCATGTCCACCTCTCGCCTTCGCTTAATCTCGCCCAATCTAATTGGGACGTCTACGGAGCAAGCTTCAAGGGATGCGCCCTTTTTAGCTAATTCGTCCGCTTTTTCATTCCCATCTATTCCCATATGCCCTGGGACCCAATATAGATGTATGCTTCTCCCTGTCCCGATTCTCTCCAGAGACTGCTTACACTCTAACACGCATTTAGATGCTGTGCTATGCGAGATTATTGCCTTAATTGCTGCTTGACTGTCAATATAAAAGTTAACACGGTTGCAGCTTAAGCTATTCTCTTCCAGGGTTTCTACTGCTTTGGTTACGGCTAATATTTCCGCTTGGAAAACGCTACAGTAATCCGGCAGCCTGTAGGATCTGCTTAATTCCGGATCAGCGCAGTATACCGCAGACCCTACTCCTTCCACTATTTTGGAACCATCGGTGTACACATGTATCGCCTCGTCCGCCATTTGCGCACCCTTGCGCCAACCGTCCACCTCTATTGTGGCCCTAAGATCTCCCTCAAAGTGCAGGTAGGGAATCATGTAGTCTGTTTGTCTTGTGACTGAGGACGCTATACTACTATGGCCATATGGTCGGCGCTCAAGCTGCCCCGAAGCACCGAGCCTGGTTGCTGTCGTTAATGCTTTGTTCTTTGCTACCAGGTCTACAGGTGGAATGTGCAGAATGGCATACAGTGCAGCCGTCGGGGTTGTTTTCAGGGCTCCCGTAATGCAAAGCATCGATAGTCTGCATACCCCCTCTAATTTTTTGAGGTATGTTGTTTTTTGTGTGGCTTTCCACCAAAAAAGAACTCCATAGTATAGAATAGGGCTTACAATCGCTGTAAAAACCCAAAAAAAAAGAGAGGGCGATAGGCCCCACGTACACCCCAGCATTCTTTTACATGCATAGAGTGCCGTTGAGGCCTTCTTGACCCTCTCCTCCACGTTGAGCTTCCATGACAGCTTACTGTCTAGGATGATTCCTAGATATTTTGTGCAAGGTTTCTCCTGTAAGGTCACCGCTCCTAACTTAGGCCTGGTCCAATTTGGGACCTTGTACCTCTTTGTAAACAAGACCATATCCGTCTTCTCCGCATTGACTTTCAGCCCGACATTAGATGCCCAGGTATGAATATCCCGAAGCGCCCGATCCATCAAAGAACTAATCGTTGGAAGGCATTTTCCACTTATGACAATTGCAACGTCATCTGCGTAAGCCGTAAGTTTTACGGGTCCCTCATCGAATTGCCTGAGCAGTTGGTTGATGACCAGTGTCCACAGCAGAGGTGATAGCACCCCTCCCTGCGGCGTGCCCCTCTCCACTGATTTCGTGGCCTCGTACAATCCCCATTGTGATGTAATCTTTCTGCAATTTAACATGCAGCCGATCCATCTGATTAAGGCAGGATGTACTTTAATGTAATTAAGACCATCCATAATCGCCCATTTTGCAACATTATTGAAAGCCCCGGCAATGTCCAAGAAGACTCCTAGAGCATACTCCTTATATTCCAGGGATTTCTCTATGCTTATTACCACCCTATGCAATGCGGTGTCTACCGACTTGCCTTTGGTGTACGCATGCTGTGTTGTGGAGAGCAGCTTTCCATCCACGTTGGACTTTATGTACACATCTATCAGCCTCTCAAAGGTTTTGAGCAGAAATGATGTTAAGCTAATGGGTCTATAGTCTTTGGGATACACGTGACCGATCTTCCCCGCCTTTGGTAGAAAAGCTACACGAGCAGTTCTCCAAGAGTGCGGAACATGATTCAGTCTTATGCACCCATCGAATATTATTTTAAGCCATTCCACGACCGCCCTGCCTGAGAATTGTAGCATGGCCGGGAATATACCATCTGGGCCCGGCGATTTAAACTTAGAAAACGTCTTCACTGCCCACTCGATCTTGGTATCGGTCACCAAGCCCGGCACCACTAGCTCCGTGATCGAAGTGTGAGTGATGTCTGCTGGTTCTTCTAAACCGTCTCCCGATGGGAAATGTGTATCGAGAAGCACCTCAAGGGATTCCTCACTATCACGTGACCATTCCCCGTTCTCTTTCTTTATTAGTCCCTGGACTATGTTTCCCTTTGCTAGGACTTTTTTCAACCGTGCTGTTTCACTGGAGCACTCTATGTCCGTACAGAAACTTTTCCATGAGTTTCTCTTCGCCCTGGTAATTTCACGCTTGTAGATCCTCAGTAGATCCCTGTACTCGTCCCGACACGCTTCGCTTTCCGCGGTCTTTGCGAGTTTAAACATTTCTTTTACCTGTCTTCTTAGAAGACTCAGCTCATTGCTCCACCATGGCGGCTTTGCTTTTCCTCTGAATCTTCTTAGAGGGCAAGCTTTGTTATACGCAGTCATAAGCGTCCTTGTTAGGAATTCATCCGACTCCTCCAGTTCCTCTACATTAGCAACCTCTTTGGGTTGTCCCAGTTTCGTTTCTACATGTTTCTGGAATTTAGTCCAATTCGTTGCCCTAGGGTTTCTAAAGGTTCCTCCCTTCTCTACCCTCTTTAGTGGGATGCTGAAGCTTATATACGCATGGTCGGAGAAGGATGGTCTATCGAGAACCATCCAATCATACCTTGATATATCACGCTCGGAGCTCAATGTAATATCCAGAACATTGCTGGATGTTGGACCAATGTATGTAGGAACATTTCCCCTGTTGGCTATCTGCAAATTGGTTTGCAGGATGTAACAAAATAGAGATTCGCCTCTCTCGTTCGTATCTGCTCCTCCCCACGCATTGTGGTGCGCATTTGCATCTGCGCCTATGACCAACCGCCCTTTGCGCCCTTCCTCCTGTACTAGCCTTTTGCACTCCATCGGTGGAACCTCCGCAGCATGGGCCATGTAGCAGGACGCCAGGATAAATGCCTGCTTATTCTTTTGCTCAACGGCCACCGCTACGAGATCCTCGGTGGTGTAATTAGGCAGCATATATGAATGCAGCTGTTTCCTTACCATTACTACAGCTCGCACCCGTCCTTCCGTTTGTGCGTAGTAAACGCCAAACCCGCGCGCGCTAAGTCCAGAAACCTTTCCTCCCGATGAGAGCCACGGCTCCTGGATCAGCGCCACGTCAAACGAACCCTCCTCAAGGGTTAGGAGGAGTTCGCTCGACGCCACTTTACTGTGTTGGAGGTTTATCTGTAGGACTCGCAGCACTATTGGGCTGTTTGTCCCCCTCCAGCACCTTCGTCTTGACGTCGTCGTCCTCCTCTTGCCCTTTTGGTTTAGAGTATTCGAGGCCCCCTTCAGCCCCTCGTGAATGTTGTGCCGTGTGTTCCTCTGTGCGAGTCACAGCACCATTTAGCGGTTGGTCCTCTTCTAGCACGTTCGTGGTGACGTCGGGGACCTCCACCTGTCTTTTTTCCCTTAGGCTTCTGAGGTCCTTTTCGACTTCGCCCACTTCCAGCGTATTAGGATTTTTATCCTTGGGACTTCTTTTCCTGAGTCGCATGTAAATTTTGCCAGTGCCAAAGGACATTTTGCCAAGCTGCGTGTACAGAATATCCTCCGCCTGCTTGTTTATTTGGAAGATGTAGAACTGACTATCCTCGGTATGCTGAGATACAGTAAGTACCTTCCAATCCTGTGCCGGTATGTTCGGATTCTGATGCTGCAGAAGTCGCAGTGTATCCTCCGACTTCATCACGCATGGTATCCATACCTTAACTTTTGGTACCGTGGGGATTTGCGCTTTATCCACCACCTCAAACCGCGCGTTCGTGCCTTGCCTTTGGAGGTTTGGAACGACTTCCTCCAGCCACCGCAAGCTCGCGATGTTGTCGCACGCTATCATCTTCACACCATTATACCATCCCCCCGAATCAAAGGTTGGAAGGGGCTTACTTGGTTGTTCCCGCATCATCTTAAGCATTAAGCTAATAAGCTCCCTTTCCACAGATCTCCACCTTTCAGTAGTCATTTGTCCGAACGGACTGCTACGATCAACCAGCGCCACAGTCAGTGACTGCTTTGCCACATCACTCATCTTCTCGGGAAAAGCAGGAGTCTTAGTGTTATCTCCCTTTAGAACCTCCGAGAACACCGGAGTCTTCGCGTTAACTCCCTTTAGCGCCTCCGAGAAAGCCGGAGTCTTAGCGTTATCTCCCTTTGGCTTATCTCCTACTTTCGTAGTTGGAACTTCCCTCTGACTGGCAGCTTTCGAGGTAGTTGCTACCTCGCTATTGGAACCCATCTGTCTTACAGCTTTGGGCCTACTTGTCTTGTCTATGCGACTGCCCTGCCTCGCGGCTCTAGGACTGGGTCCTTTCTGCCTCTTGAAAGCAGGCTTGTCGCCTTCTGCCGAACGTTGCCTCTTCATTCTGCCATTCGACGCTTCTTCCTCCTCGTACCGGTTGCAGAACCGAGGGTTTCTCGCAGCAAACCTTTTGAACTGCCTTCGACCTACTTCTACCGCTTCATGGGCCCATTCCAAGCGCTCGATCTCCACTTCTGTTGGGTCGACCACTGCTCCCAAGCGTTGTACAATTCTTAGTGCTGCACGGTACTGCGAGAGAGCTCTTTTACTTCCTCTGCTCCGTACCCTTCTCCACTCTTCTACTCCGTTTTCATTTGTGTGCTTCTCCAACACGGAGTTCATTGAATCAGCACTACTCCCGCTCCCCGAGTCCGACGCATCCCTTAATGCGTATTTGTCGTCCTTGGATTGCGACTCAGTCCTCCTCTTTACATCCTCCTTATTACATTCAGGTAATGAGTTGTTCATCTTGGTCGTACGACCACCTGCCCGACAAGGCGGGCTCAGCGGTCCAGTATTATATACGGGGAAAGAACCGTCCGCCACAGCAGCGCCCCTTACTGCGGTAAGGCCATAAATACTTCCCGAGATGGCCCGGTATCGGGAAGGCTCCGTTCGAATACAGCCGAATTTATCCCCTGGCTGCAAATCGTCCAATAGGCACGGTCCGCATAACACCCTGGATTAGGGGGTTGGCAGTTCTTGGTCACCGACATCCCGCCGCCCTCCTATGAGGCGAAACGGCGTAGATGTCAGTCCTAAACAGCTCCGCCTCATAGTCGGGCGCTATGGAGTTCGGCTAAGCCCTCACACCAACGACAAGGTGCCTACCCTAGTGAGGGAAAAAAAAAAAAGTAGCAAAATAGTAGCAAACATTTTCTTTAAAACTCATGACCGCATAATGAGGATCGTAAAATTTTTGTTATCGTACTACTGAATTTAGTTCTCTACTTTAGTGCGATATGCTTGAATTAGTGAAAAGTTTTATACAAAAAAGAAAAAAAAAAAAAGAAGTAAGGACGGGACAGGCGTCATACCTTTCATCAATGGAGTTGAATAATAACCTTATCCCAAATAATCGCCTGTATAAGATAAGAAATATATAGTGAACAAGTGTACATACCTAAGCGATTTTTAAGACAAATATAAAATAAAATAAAATTAAAGAAAAAAAAACTTTTTTAAAAAGAAACTTTAATTATTGGTTAATAAAATTAACTAAAAAGTAAAAAATAAATTGAATGTAAAGAAATATAACATTTTATAAGTTCATTGTAACCTTTTACAATAATTAGGCTTCTTGGCCTGCGACAAAAAAAAATTCCATATTGCACATAATTATATATTTTTAACATTAAAACTTTACACCTAAATTATTAAATCTTACAGTTTATATCACAGTCGTAATTATTCTAATAAAAGCGTGTTAAATTTTGATGGTATAATTAAGAACATTTAGGACTTCCTTTTCTTGCTATCACAATGTAACCCGCTTTTATTAGATCCATTTACAAGTCCCTTAGCAATGTCAACGTTAGATCTCAACATAACTTTAGCACCAACAAATATTTCTAGTTCTTTTAGAAGACCTCCTGTTTTGTTAATGTCTGAGTGTATTATGTTATTAACATCAATCTGATCATTGTTTTTTGTTCCATTAATTAATTGATCTTGCTAATAATCAGTTGTCAGCTGAGTGAAAGAAATTGTGCTTTTGAAACGACACGTTGAGCCAACTGTCAACAACCAATCGATAAAAAAGTTGAGTGAATAGAGCGGAAAATTTTTATGCTCACTAATTTGTCGTAAAGTTGCAACTGTGCGTTCCAAGAAGTTATCACTAATCAACTTCGCCAGCAGTTGTGCATTTGGAATGCGCCCAATGCTTTGTTCAACTCATTCAAATGAAATGAATTCAATTCATGTACACGTGTTCTTGCAACAACAAAACGTTAAATACATAAATACATACATATGAATATACAGATTTTCGAGAAACCATATCGTATGTGTTTGCCAAAAGTGGCTGCATTTTGGATATCAGCATCTTCGGTTGTCAGATCTTTCGCGTTCAACGCTAACGCGGTGTCAGGATGAAAAAGACTCTCAACCAAATTACTGGTACGAATCGCTACGTTTAAATAACCCTGACTGAGTATGAGTACACGATTTTTTATATCATGATGCAAATATATATAATATATTCATAATCGAAATAAAATGTGACTAAGTTAGTTGAAGCATTTTTGACAAAGAACACATATAAAATTGTGTAAAACAGTGCTAATTAACTTAAAATCATATTTTATTGTGACTTTGAGTATGTCGCGCTCAGTTTACAACAATTCATTGCAGATCTCTGCTCTGTGGGTTAAATCTGTAAAACAAAATCAAGTGCGCAGAAAAGTATGCAACATTGAGCGATAACTGCCTAACTTCTACGTTCGTTGTATACACAAACAAAGCGAAGTTACATCGTTCCTGAGCCGCTGTAGGTTATTCACCATCCCTCTAAACAAAGGACTTAGGCTTTTATTCCTTTGTGAACACAAATCTTTACCAATAACTATGTTGTCGATTAATTTATCGAATCCTCGCAAAGTAATATTGCATTGTCATGGGAATTATACGTGTGTGCAAAATTTCAGCTCAATCGGACCCCGGGAAGTGTATCAAATTTAACGTACAAGATTTGATTACAGACAACAGCCAAGTGAAAGTAAATAAAAGCTTGTAAAAGTACTTTGTGTGAGGTTGCAAAGTTTCACGTTTTTTGTGGTCTGCATGAAAAGGGTATTACCATGAATCACTTTCACTTTCAACAATAATTGACGTAAACGTAAATATTTGATGAAATTTGAAGCTTCTCGCAGTTAAAAAAGGGGCAAAAATGACAGTTTATATGGGTATATAATATATACACCATCGATCTATAAAATTTTTTCAGACAACAATATATGCTATTGCATTTGGTGAAATTTCAAGCTTCTAGCTATTAAAATGGGGCAGAAATTGCGCAAAGTTTCTTATCTGAACAATCGGTTGCAGGGGATATATGCTAAATATACGACCGATCTCTATGATTTTTTCCAAAAACAACAATATATGATATTTACTTAAGCATTCGGTGAAATTTGAAGCTTCTAGCTATAAAATGGGGCTGAAATAACGAAAAGTTTGTTATCTGAATAATCGGTTGCAGGGGATATATGCTAAATATACGACCGATCTCATATATTTTTTCAGACAACTATATCTACAATATAAGAAAGCATATGGTGATGCTTGAAGCTTCACTCTGATAAATTGAGGAAGATATGACAAAAATCCTCTCTTCTGGAAAATCGGTTGTGTGGGGGATATATGCCATAGTGTTTCGATCCGGCCGGTTCCGACAAGTGTCTAATCGGACACCCAAATATACACGCTCCGCAAGTTTTATCAAGATATCTCAAAAATTGAGGGACTAGTCTGCACACAAACAGATAGACGAACATGTATAAATCAACTCAGCTCTTCATCCTGATAACATCGGTATACTTAATGCTGGGTTTATCTCTTTTCCTTCAAAAACTTACAATTTTGAGATTAGCGACAAAATTAAGATATATACCATTTCTTTTTCATGAAAGGTATAAAAATAGATTTCAAAGAAATTTTTTTAAGGAAATATTTACTTCATTTAAGGTAAGTGCTTCTTCTGAGTGTATAAAAATAAATTCCAGTAAATTTCCCGATTTCGCTCATTCTTAGTACTTATTATACATACGTATATATATATATATAACATCTAAAAATATGTAAAAAGACTTTATAGGCGTGCCTTGTAATAAAGAAATTTGCATGCAACAAATCTACAAAAACACCAACCTTCACCATTATCCGGCATTAGCCAATACGTTGATGACACCAGCCGATTTGTGGTGGATGTCAATTGTGATAAAACTTTCAAATTGGTCAAAGCCGCATCAATGCTTAGTGAAAATTCTGATGAAAACGACGGAGACAATGTTGCTGATGGAAAACGGATGAAGGGAATGGGAGTGCCAAAAGCTTACAACTACGTTGATGACAAGTTTAAGTGAAATGTTGCAATTGCATAGGTCGGTAGCCAACATTGAGTATGGACTACATGTCATACCACGAAAGGTGCCAAGTTCAAACCAGAATATTTAAATGAAGGCGATTTTTGCACAACTCTTGGACTGAAACATTTTTGCGCGAATGTGCTTAAGCAAACGAAAATGCTAAACGACAAATGATAAAGTTTATGCAGAGAGAGAGAATGTTGGTTGAGCTCAAGATTTCTTGTAGAGATTTTGAAAATGCGGTATGGAGTTAGTAAAACAAAATTTAAGAATGAGTGATAAGTCCGTCACGTAACGAAGCGCCGGAGGGTGCTGTGCGGTTTAGGATAAAATACGTGGTCACCGCGCGTAATTGACGATTAAATTGGCCATGTTGCTTGACATCGTGATGGACGTGAAGAAAAGTTGAGTTGATGCCCAGAGTTTTTGCGTTGCATTACGGCTTTTTTAAGCTTTTTTTGGATTAAGTTTCGTTCTTACAATTCGCTTTGAGTTTTTTTATTGCTCTTGATTTGGCGATGAAATATGCGGGTAAATTGTCTGTGTTATTTTTTTTATCGTATCAATAAGGTTACCTCCTTCTGAGTGAGTGAACGTTTCTGAAGTGAGAATTAGGCACTTATTGTGCGATTTTGTGGCGCCAAGTCTAAGATTCGACGTTCAAAGTTGGGCCATTCAATGGATTTATGGTGTTCACCTCTCACTGTGTGTGTGGCTTTGTGTACCTACACTGGATTCATTTTCGCGAGCGCTCGCTCGTTAGCAGAACTTATAAAGGTTGCGCTCTACATGGTGGGAACAATAACAATTTTTCTTTTTTTACAACAACAAAATTTTTTTTACTACATTCGTAGAGGTTTGTGTGCTCTGTGTGTTTTGCAAGAATTTGCAGCAATGTTGCAATCCAGTAAATGACGTGCAATACCGAAAAACTACAAAATTAACGAATGAAATCACAATGGCCTTCTTATCGAATTGCGCTGCAAACTTCAACCTTTCAATTGCACTTATCCATTTTGGCTTAGATGCACCAAGGAATGCGCCCAAGAAAGTTGTTGGCGAAAGTTTTCAAAAAGTTTGGCATTTTTAAGTTTGTTGGTCTTGCTGCCGTGAATTTGGATTTGTGATATTAAGGATATAAAAATCTGTGATGGATAACATTTTTTTTTTAATTTTACTTGAATGAAATTTTAATAATACCGAATCGATATATATGTACATAGAAGTTTGGTGAAGGTAATTTTTTAGGGAACGTGAAAACGAAGCATTTTTTTTTTTTTCAAATAGCATTGTATGTTTTTGAAATTTTGCTTGCCCATGCACTAATAACAGTTTGTAACGCACTGAAGGAATGGGCCTTTAACAAGCTCAAATAACTACCAAGCCTACGACTATTCTGTTTTCATCACATGTAAAAGAAGGTTTTATATAAAGTAAGATTCCGGAAGCTAATGGATTGTCGGTGCGGAGCGGAGCTAATCATATACGGTGGCAAGGTTTTGGTAAGGTGCATGGATTAGTTTCTGTGTATGGTCGCACGAGTGCATGCCAGACGTTAAGAATCCAAATGATCTTTGCCCACTCCACAAAAAGGTGGGTCCTGCAAACTGCGATTAGGAGGAGTTCAGTCACAAACCTACGTACAGAGGTAGTATATATATATATATATAAAACTAGCTTTACCCGGCGTACATTGTAACACCCGAGATCGAATGAATGTTGCGTTATTTTTCCTGTTTTGTTTGTTGATAATTTAGTTCATTGTTCTGTAAATTGAATTGAATTTTGTACGCATATTTGGTGAAGTTTTCGTTTAAAATATTTTATTATTGTATCTTATTGTAATGCATGTGGGTACACAATATTTTTGGTTTTTTCATTCGGTGCAAAGTTAAACAAATTTTTAGACGTTCCAAATCTAAAGCAAACAATATATAGCTGGCCATAGGAAAAGCATGGACTATCTAAATTTAATCCTCTGACAGTAAGTGATTGTCCTTGTGCTTTGTTGATTGTAATTGCAAAAGCATGGCGTACAAGAAACTGTAAGCTCTTAAAATTGAATGGCAAATCTGTAGGAATCATTGAGATCCCTTGTATGAGCACAACTTCACCTTAGCTTTTACTGCTGATGATTGTTGTTGCTTCGATTACATTCGGCATTAATTTCTTAACGCAAAGTCTGATTCCATTGCACAATTTTGGTGGGTCTACATTCCGAAGAAGCATGATTGGTGAGCCAGTTTTCAAAGTTAATATATGCGCAGGCATTCCAGGTGGATCTAAAGAGTTTAGAAAATCAATTGGATAATTCACAATTTAATCTTAATCTGTAACTGTGTCGATCGATATATATTTTGTCACTTCACCAGGAATTTGGTTTTCAATGCGATCATTAATTTTGTTTAAAAGATCATTTTTGGGAGCTAAGATTGCTCGTTCGCATAGTAAAAAAAAAAACAAATTTATTTCAAAATCTTAATTCTGAAGTATGAAAAACATTCGTCTTGATCGAAGGAACCTACAGCCATTTGTGTTGATTGAAGTGTGGGAAATACGTTTCCATAGGGTACACACACAGAGAATTGAATTTTTATATAAGATGTATATAGACTGAAGCTAACGGCGGCAGATTACTAAACGTCCAAAAGGAATAACAGCCAAACTCAACAATGCAGTCAAACTGTAAGTTTTAAAATAACCTAAGTTTATACGGCAGCCATAGTTCTGAAAAATCCCAATTGTAGGGAAGGTGTCACGCCCCTTTTTTCCCAATTCCACATTTTACTGGAGGTGTTAGGACTTAACGTCATATAGCTCCTTACCAATTTTCATTATCCCACCATTACTACATCCAGAGATATGCAATATTATATATTCCATTTGTATGAGGGGTGTCACGCCCCCTTTTTCCCAATTTCACATCTTCTTGGTCGTGTTCGGGATTGACCCCATTTAACTCCTCACTGAATTTCAATGTTATGGCATGTATACTTTCAGAGTTATGCAGTGCCAAAGATTCCATTTGTATGGGAGGTGCCACGCCTCTTTTATATATCAAAATTATTTTTAGCCTAAAACCTTCTTGTTGACCGAAGGAACCTATATCCAAAATTTGGTAATGATTGAAGTCTGGGAAATACGTTTCCATAGCGAGTACACCCACAGAATTTGATTTTTATATACATACTAGCACAAAATCTATTGAGTTTTTGACATTTGGGTATAGTTTAAAAAAAGAGATACACATACATACGTCATGTATTTTCTGCTACGAAGGTAATAGTATAATACACTCTGTTCTATGAAATGCAAACACTTTTAACCCAGATAAGTTTGTGTACCAAATTTGGGAAAATAGCTCAATATTTACTCAAGTTATCGTGTTAACGGGCAGACGGATGGACGGGCGGACATGGCTCAGTCAAATTCTTTTTCGATGCTGATGATTTTGATATATGGAAGTCTATATCTATCTCGATTCCTTTATACCTGTACAACCAACCGTTATCCAATCAAAGTTATAATACCCTGTGTACAAGTACAGCTGGGTATAAAAAGAAAGTCGAAGACAAAAATTGCAAATCGTCTGCCCAATAAGATGGGCCAATGTCATGAAGCGGCATCCACTTACATTGAACTTCAGCCAGCAATATTCGAAGCCTTTGAAGAGATGCAGAAGGGAAAAACGACAAAACTTCAGCACAAGCTCAGTTTCAAGCTGCTATTTCTGGCGTCCAATTTCAAATGTTGCTGTTGTTGTTGTAGCGGTAAGGACACTCTCCGAAGGCCTTGGGAAGTGTTATCGATGTTGATGGTCCTTTGCCGGATGCAAATTCGGTATATTCCGGTAACAAGCACAATAAAGGTACCAGCCCGACCATCTCGGGAAAGGATTTGTTATGACCACATGAAACCTTCTAGGCCATATCGCCCTCCCACCCCCTTGATCCATCAGGAGTTCGGGGTCGCCAGAGCCCCTGCTCTTAATGAAACAGGGTTCGCCACGGGTAGGTGAGGTTGACAATTGGGTTGGATACGCTATATAATGCGCTGGCAACCCCTTGTGAGAGTTGTGCTACGCAAGAAACCACGCATCAGTAAACATTAATTAAATAGATGCAACGTTGATACTGGGAGCGTCGAAGATTATTATAGAATCGCATTCTATATTCCATTCCTTAATGTATTCGTAACTCATGTCAAGAGCCGTTACATGAAAAACCAACTAATTTTCGAAAATTTCGATGTTTTGTTCACCAAAAATGAATACAACGCTGAAAAATGCAATAAAGTGCATGAATTTTATGAAAGTGTTGTGAATTGTTCCAAAACCGAGTTTGCAATGGAAGTCAAAATGTGGAGAAGGCGAGTTAATGGTCTGAATTTTAAAAACGTGTTTGATGATTGCCTACAAAATTTGTATGCTATATTTCTTATTTATCTTATTTTTTCAGATGGTGAATCCAAATGCTTCCTAACATGTAAATAAGATATTGCGCATATTAGCCGTTCTACCGGTTTCGACAGCAACACCAGAACGCACATTTTCTGCCCTCAAAAGGTTAGACCATACTTGAGGAGTACAATCAGTCATAACGTTTGAATGGGCTCGCTTCATTGAATATCCATATTGATATACCACTTTCTGTAAACGAAGTGCAAAAGAGTTCTTCAAAAAACCTTTGCCATTGTTGGGAAATAGTTATGGGAAAACTTAGTTTCTTTATGCTGTACGTGTTTAAAGCTTGAATATACAGCCATATTTTACTGACCGATTTTGGCTACGAACAAATTTTCATGTCATAAAAAAGGCACGAAAAACACCACATCTACACCATCTTCTTCAACTCTGTAATAATCAAGCTTGAGGTACCTATTTTACAAGCTGAAGCAAATTTAAAGTATTTCCTGTACCCTTTTTACGACATGAAAATTTGATGTATATTGGAACGATTTTCCGTCATCCCTTGTCAAATTTAGTTTTGAGACAAATTTGACAAGGGATGACGGAAAATCGTTCCAATATACATCATTTATCCACCCTGGCGGAAAATCAACCAAACAAGATAAGTCCCATGAAAATTTGTTAGTAGCTAAAATCGGTCAGTGCGGATATTCTTAATAGAAGTGCATATGTTAATTTGTTTAAGTTTTACCGGTAACACCGTCATTTTAACTTTGGTACTTTCTATCAACATCTGCACGGGGGCAGGGTTTAAACCCGAAACCCCCCCGTAAATCCGCCACTGGCTTTGAGAATATGTATCTCTTCACAAACACAAATTTGTTTTTGTGGCCCGCTGTAGCTTGCGTTTGGCTATCGAAAAGTTAACACTTACATTATTTGGGGGTTTTCATCAAATTTATCCTAAAAACAAAGGGCTTTAGTTTGTGAAAATGAAAAAAATAAAAAGTGCAGGCTGTTTGTTTGCGCCAATATTTCTTTTAAAAAAATCGTAAAAATCGGTTTGGCAGTTTTTAAGATTAGCCGTTCCAAACATTTCCCATATAAGCATTTTTATATAATTAGTATAGATAAAGATATAGATTATATGAGCGATATTCAAATTTTTTTTAATGTTTAATGTCAGCCTTATAAAAAAAGTATCGTGAAAATGTCAAACTTCTAGCTATTAAAATGAAGAATAAAATACGAAAACCCTCTTTTCCGAAAACCCGACTGCATGGCACATGTCACCCAAGTATACCAGCTCAACGAATTTCATCAATATATCTCAAAAATTAAGGAACTAGTTTGCGTTTAAACAGACAGACAGATCGACCGACAGATATAGCTAAATGAACTAAGACCGATATCCTGATCAAGTCTGTATATTTATTGGTGGGTCTTATATTTCTCTTGCTTTCAGTTAAGGACATACACTTTTTAGATTCGAACCAAAATTTAATACCATTTCATTTTCATAAAAGGTACAATGTTTGTTTTACTTGTTGTGCGGAAGTTAGTGCGGCCAAAGTACAAAAAATGGCAAAAGTCTAAAGCCAGCATATCGCTTAGTGGCACTCGTTTCTTTGTTTTTTGGTCAAATAGTCTGAAAGTTCCAACCTCACGTTATTAGATTTGAGTGACTTAAGTCGCGCTTCGAAATAAGTTCTTTTCTAAAAAAAAAAAAAAAGTCCAACAACTGCTCTATTCAGTTAGTCAATGATTTCGGCAAGCTGAGAGAAAAGAAAAATGGAAAACCGACAGATGTGGACGGCCGCCGTGTTGTGGTGGTAGTGTGCTCCACATAGCACATCGAGGGTCCTGGGTTCAACTCCCGGGCAAAGTAGCATCAACACTTGAGAAAAATGTTTTTGAAATTAGAAAAAAAAATTCTAAGCGGGACTGCGCTCCGCCGTGTTTGGTAAGCACTCCGAGTGTATTTCTGTCATGCAAAGCTTCTCAGTGAACACATATCTGCTTGCAGATGCCGTTCGGAGTCGGCATAAAACAAGTAGATCCCACCACGCCAATTTGTAGGGAAAATTCAAAGGAGCACGACGCAAATTCGATCACTTTTTATGAAAGAACTCATTAAGCTGAAGAAATGAATAGCCATAATTAACAGGTAAGCACTAACAAAAGTTTTTCTATTCTAGCACCACAAAAGACTCAATTATGACGATAGAATGAATACACTTCCGCCTAGACGTTATTTCTAGCGTCAACCGTAAATTGAAGCAAAGTGATGTTAAACTCGAATGTTGTAACACACACCTATGAAACAAGAACATGAATACCACACATCACTTTCAACTCTCAGATCCACTGAGCACCCTCTATCGCCATAACAAAAGCTTGTTGCTCTTTAGAAGTCGATTTATATCCGTCTTTTACTAATCCTAAGGTATAGCATTTTAAAAAATATTCATATAAGATCTTCTGAAAGAACTCATCAAATTGTTCTCTAAAGGCATCTCTGTGCATTTTACCTATTTATTTTCTTTAATGATAACTTTAATTCCTTATCTTAGTACTATCATTCACATAGCAATCTATATCTTCCAAAGTCACAAACATGCATATAAGCTCGCTTTTGATTTCCTTTACAAATTGTAACGAACTACTTTACCTTGTGTACAGGGTTTGATATCAAAAGCGTACCTCATGAATAATTCATTTGCCAGCACATATTTTTTCGCAAACTTTCGAAATTGTTTTAGCACGGCCTCGTAAACTACTTGCCAGTAACGAATGCCAAGCCACTTGACGGGATTGCATTCATAGAGCACATGCACATACACACATACAAATGGGCATTAATGCCTTGCACGTGGTGAAAAGCACTTGCATGTTTCCGTGCCTACCTGGCTTCGCGAAAGCTCTAAAACTTTCGCGTTTTCTGTTTTTTATATTTAGAACACAAGAGCCAACTACGTAGCGCACGTATATCAAACCCTCTAAGTAAATCAGTATCCAGTGATTAGGAGTACAGTGCAAAAAAGGAATTGTTCGATTGTGACTTTATCCAAATAAAGTCATATAAGAGGCAACTTTTATTAAATTCTGTCAATTCTTTTCTTTATTTTCAATAATTAAAAAAAAAGAACTTTCACTCCTTGGAATACAAGGAGTACTCCTAAGGAGTCTTCAAAGACATTGCAGGGGCTTCAGTAATATGTCTCTAAAAGGGCAATTATGGATGGTCTTAACTACATTGAAGTATATTCAGCCATAAGCAGATGTTGAATTTAAGAAAGATTACTTCACAATGGGGGTTGTACACGGCCACGAAATTGATGGACGGGTATGCGCCGCAGGGCAGGGTATTTTCAGCTCTGCTGTAGGAGCTGGTGATAAATAACTGCTCAGGCGGTTAGATATGATAACTGTCAAACTTACGGAGTATGTATCGGAAAGTGCTTTCAAATAATTAGCTCTTTGATTGATCGGGCGCTTCGGGATATACATACATACACACCTACGCATTCAATTTCAGGTAGAGTACCAATGTGGAGAAGAAAGATATTGTCTCGTTTACTAGGAGGTGAAAGCTCCCAAACTGGAGTAGGCCTAAGCTAAGTGGTGTGACCCCGAAGGAGTAACTTTATTTCAGATATCTGTAAATCATTCCAAAAAGTAAGCTCTCGTGATATGGAGAGTAAGGAAGGCCTCGTGGCGAAGAACATAGCGTTAAGAACTACAACAAGACTCAATGACTCGAGGCAGCTTGAGCGCAGACCATACGACAATAACGGTACAATATCTTAAAATATTGGACGGACAGACTACCTATTTCCCTAACTGCGCTTCGATTGGTCCTTAGAGCCGCAATAGAGGTGGAAGGTTGGCTCAAGTTCGCTCAAATGCAGACGAGGGATGCACGAATAAAGCGATGGTTCCAAAAAAAATTGAAGAAGTGAGGTGTGCGGTATACTAAGAATATTCAGAAAGGAACAAACATACAAGCTGCCAGATCACTGTAGTGTTTTTCAGATGGAAGCAGTAGACTTGCCTAAAGCTGCAGAAACACTGGAGAAAAATAGCTTAAACTACAGGCATGTCTATTTTAGTGTAAGCAATTCCTGCAAAGAGTCGAGACATGGAGAAGCATACATCTTTATTGGGTACCTGGGCATATGACAATTAATGAAAATGTACAGATAAAGCTTGTACCATGAAATTTCAAATCAGATTAGGCTGGATTAAAAGAACTCGAGAGCTGCATATGATCGATGAAGCAGGAAAGGCATGAACCAAGCGCTCGGCTATAAAGTTTCAACGAACATGTGCAAGTCATACGACATTAGACTCACAATGTTACTCTTTCCGTTGAACGGAGGGACTATAGGCTTTTGATGGGTATTCTGACTGGACGATGCCTTCTGGCGTCACATGCTTTTATATTAGGCCTTGTTCGTGATAGAAGATGTAGAGAGAGCGGGTTGGAGGAAAAAATTATCGAGCCCATCTTGTACTTACAAGGCTCGTAATGCTAAGACTTCAGCTATTAGGAGTTGCACAGCTATCAGATTTAGAAATAGGAAGTAGCATAGGTCTAAAAAATATTCCCAAAAGCACAAGTTATTACTTAAAATAAGTCCTGGTTTCTTATAAGGATTTTCAGATTGTTCACTGAGCAAGCTTCTGATAATACTACGGACTCATTCACGTACCAGCCAGTTCAACCAAACCTAACCTTACCTAACGCTATTTTTCTACATAAAAAAAAGCCTACTCTACTGCCTTTGCAACTGGTTGAAAACTAGTCGCAAAGTAATCAATCGGTATACAAATAACAGCAAAAAAATCTATTTAATTTCCTAAATAGGAGGTCTGCTGACTTCTTGAGGTTTTCACTGCAGGGTATGCATAAGTATTAGAACAATATTCAGCACACAACAAAACTGCATACAAACTAAGTATATGTGTGCGTACATGCGTTTATTATTATCTTTGTTGCATAAGTGAATCCTAGTTATCAGTCTGCCGAATTCGCGGCTCATTTTGCTGCATATTTAACAACAGTTGCCTTTGGCTTGCAAAATGACTCTAACTTGTATGACATTTTGTATTGCAGCATAGCCCCAACATTGCACTTCTACCTTGACCGACCGCAATGTTTTTTTGTTGTTGTTGTGTTTTGGAATTGGCAAGGTAATCGCAATAGTGTTTACGAATACCAAATTTTTTTTTTTAGCTCACTCAACCGCAAGCAATGCGAATTGGCCATTTATTTTCGCTGTTGGTTACTTAACTGACCTGTAGAATTTTTCGAAATTTCACTCAATGCCAATGAAGTTCACATTTTGTTATTCATTCATGTTCTGGCTATAAGATTAAGGTAGCAGAACGGCGAATTGCGTATGCTAAACAATTTCAATGTATGAATTAGAACTATTATAATTTAATAAAAATTTTACGCGTAAAAACCTCTAAAGAGCTTGGATCAGTTGTGAAAATATTTTTCTTGACTTGTGTCCGGTTTTTCAGTGCGAACTCAAACTTTATTTAAAGTTGACTTGCTACTAGGATGGGATAGGCCGAAGGATTCCATAGTGTTACCGGAAGTTTGTTTAACCGCCAAGTTGAAAAACTATCAAAAACCAGGACCCATGTTATAAAATAACCTCATCTATGCCACTTGATGCTTTTAGCTGTATCACTCCTAATAACTGGCGTCTAGGTCTGGATAGCGCGCGATACGACCACAAAACGTGCTCGATCGACCTTACCACTATAGTCGATAGCAAAAAAACTGTGTTGTTCACCTTAGCACAAGTTCAGTCAGGGCATGGCGTAACTATACAAGGTGTCAGCATGGTGACATACCTACAAACATAAATAAAAGTTCCATGTACTTTGTTTTTGTAAATTCGATGGACTAATGTCAAACTCGTACTGCGCCGGAAGTTGATGTATCAAATCAAATAAAAAAAGTATCCAATCAGCTGTGCCGTGCTGCCACCTTATATAGTTCCGCCATGAGTCAGGGTTAAACTCTAGTTAACTTTATTCGGAGTTCCAACTAGCACTGGAAAACTGACACTTACTGTTTTGTACTGAAATTGAGTGACATAAATTTGGGGATATGATTTAATGCGCAGGAGTAGAATCCTAAAACAAAATCATCCGAAGATTAAAGCAGAGCTTTCCTTCCAATATGCATCTTGCTACTTTTAACATTCCATAAAAATTGGCTTAACGGGACCTACATATTCAATGTCGACTCCGAACGCCAAAGTAACACCCACAAAACCCCCGTTTGAATTTTATAAATTTTTGGTGTTGCTTTGCACGCGACTTGAATCCCGGATTTTCAGTGTGGCGAAGAACGCTATATATATACCCAGTCCGCCGCTATTAACATATCATTTCGGGCTGTTTTTTGATGTTCTACTATTATTTTATCATCGATAAGGAAAACTTATCGAGTTATATACTTATCCGCAAATGTTACAAATGTGTCATAAATTTTATATTGAAGTTGTATCAGTTCGTGTTTTATAAAGAGGTGATGAGTCATCATTAACAAATCGATAACACACCAAAAACAAAATAAGGAATCAATAACTTTTCAATGATAACATTTCGACCGCAAAGTGGTACCATTTTATTAGCGTATCGAAAATGTTCGATCGATAATATGTAACCTTTTGATAGTAAATCGGTCACTTTTAAATACAGAACGATAGCTTTTCGATATAAAATTGACAACTTTTCGATAACAAAGCGATTACACCTCGATAAAAAGTCGACAGCTTTTCGATAAAAGCTCCATATGTTTCGATAATAAATCGATCACCTTTTACCAAAAAGTATAAATATTTTCGTTAAAAAATCGTTAACTTATCGATAACAAATCAAATACATTTTCATAACAAATCGATATATTTTTTTCTATAAAAATTTGACTACCTACTTTTCAATGCTAAATCGATAGCATTTCGATACTAAATCGATAGTATTCTAATAAAAAATTGACAATGCTCTGATGATAAATCTATAACTGTTCGATATATAATCGATAAATCTTCTATAGTAAATCGTGCTGATGTTCGCCGCAAAAAGAGCTTTCGAGGGAATAGCTTTCCAATATGACCGGCGTGCTACTTATATGCAGACGTCTGCCTATGCTTTACACATACATGGCTTTATATATTTACATGTATTCATTGTTTCACGAGTTAAATCTTCATGTTCCATCTTTTCACTGTAATAAAGTTGTCCACACTTTGTCATATACATACATGTATGTATGTATATACCAACGAAAATTCACAAGTGCATTACTTTATCAATGCGCCATAATTTGCCGCAAGTTCCTCGTTACGCTCGACCGGTTGGCTTCATGCCTGGTTGGAAGACGGGGAGACGCACATACGTACACACACCTCGTGTGGCTGAAAGACCATGAGTCCAACGACCGGAATTCAAAAGCATTTACATTTATCATCATTGAGCTGAGTAAAGTGAGCGTAGCGAACAACGACTAATATATAGCAAAAGATTCATAAGCCATTGGTCAAAGTAACGATATGTAAATAAATACTCATAAGACCGATGAGAAAAAGGGGTCTCCCCTAAAAAAAAAAGGCGTTTTCAAATACAAATACAAAATCTTTGTGATTTTTTTGGTCATACTAAGGGCACGAGGCCACAAATTCTGAAAACAGAGGAACGCCGCAGGATGTGGTAATATCACCAATTCTGTGAGAGCTGGCCATCAACCAATTGCTTAAGCGTTTCGATAAACGACCATTACGGCGTATGCAGATGAAGTTTCAGTGATCATAAGCGGCAGATGTTTACCAAAAATCAGCTCTCTGGCGAAGCAGGCGCTTGGGAATGTACATAACTGCGTTTCGTTTAATCGGGTTACTCACCAACGAAAACACCGCACAAGAATTATTTACTAGGAAATGTAAGGTACATAATCAGAAGTTTGAAGGGGTAACCCTACAAGAAAACCACAACACAAAATATTTTGGAATTATACTAGATAGAAAGTTGTTTTCGGAGCTCCATGTGGAAGAGCGAGAAAGCCTGCGTGAAACTATATACACACCAGAGGAGGCTAATATGCACGTGGTGCTTATCGCCTAAACTCACACATTGGGTATCTACGGCAATTGTAAAGCTCATAATTTACTATGGGGTCCAAGTTTGATGGCCAACTACGCAAAATATTGCGTACAACAAAAAACTTACGGGATCCCTGAAAACTCTGCACATTCCACCTGGCTTCAGTTCTTGGGGTAGCTTTAATGCAGCTCGTTTGTCCATAGCAGTATAGCATCATTTAAACAAGGTGCACACTGTACCGTTCTTGAATTTTAAAGACATGTTGGGACCACAATAGAACTGGAAAGTTGGCACTAGAGGTTTACGCCGATCACTTTATCGGCGGCGGCGTGGGCGGCGCGCCGACGTACGCCGGTGCTCTTACTATAAAAAGCTAGATTTTTCTATTTAAAAAAATAATATTTAGGAAAGGTTTTGTTTGTATATATTTAAGGAAATCAACGTTTTGACTATTTCGGAAAGATCCGGGGTTTTTGGCTCAAAATCTCGCAGATCGTTCAAAAATTTTTTGGAGTATCTCCATGCGGAGGGATTGTCCCTCGTTTACTTACTACATAGAGGCTTCTCACCTAACCCCAGTCTTTGGAATTGTTACTGCTGCGCCTGCTGAAAAGAAATAGGGATACATAAAATGGTCGCACTTTCATCTGTATATCTCGTACAAAGTGTAGTTGCACCGGGCATTAACTCCTAATAATCATCGCACAATTTCTTTAAACCATTTGTTGCTCCTTGGCTGTCACGCACAAAAGGCGACTTACAGTTGCTACTAATGGTCTATTAATACTGATGACTCTCGTGGCACAGGGCGCCTCCATTTTTTTCGACTGTTTTTAAGCGCTACAATTCCCGATGTGTGAACAGTAGCAATCCCGACCAACAGTTGCTACCACGCCTCCTGACCCTCACACCATATGCCAGCACAGAAGCTATAGGACTTCGACTTCGAACTCATACCTTCGTCGACGTCACTTTCTTAGAAGCTCTAGGTGTAGCTCCGAAGACTTTCCAACGGGTGCTTTTGTCGCGCTATGCTACCGAGCTACACCAGCGTAACACCTTAAAACATTAGGGAGTGACTATTCGGCCAAGGATGCCGCCCTCGAAATCATAAGCAGTCTAAGCGTATGTCATTGCGTAATGGATGAAAGTCGTATAATCCTCGGCGCATCTACATAACTAAAATTTTACAATGACCCTGGATAAAATTTTTAAAATGTAGACCAAAGTTTGCAGACGTTCGTGTTCACAACATTGATTTCAATAGTTTTTGTTAAATCAAAACGATATTTTAGAATTAAAGTCGACCACTTTTATGTTGAAAGATGTTAACTGCTGTTTTCCGGCCTTATGATATAACAGCTCATTATGGATGATCGCGTAGCTTCAGTTTTCAGACTAGTTCGACTGTCCACTATGTTAGGGTAGTAGCAAACACGGTCATTAGTTCGACTGTCTTTCTCAAAGCCTCACCTGGTAAATATGTGTGCCTACGTATTTACATTTGTAAAAGGAGCCGTAAAGTGTAGGTGATATTTAAACTTGGTTGATAGGCTATAATCAATGTGATACACTCAAATGGACTAGTTTTGGATAAGTCCGCCAAATTTAAGAAATGTTAAACCGCGAGACTTCGGTATTGAAGGATGAAGTGTGAAAACCAAAATTAACATTTCAGACGCTATTTTGTAGTTTCGCAAATAAACAACAGATGTTTGAATGTAAAGCCAAGTAATTTTTCAAACCCTTCTCATACATACATACATATATCCTCAACTTAAATATGAGGTAAGAATCATTTCAAAGAAGTGTTTATGCCCCTAGAACCTACTAAAGGATTTTGCATCATTGATTTCGCTTAGCCTCTCATCCAACCGCAATATAAAATTTTTGAAAAAATTGGCACCTTTTTTGGGTGTTTTACTTTTTTTTAACAACTTGAGCACAATTTGAAAACATGTTCGCCTTGGGTCATTTTATTTAAATGCATTGTTCATTATTAATTTCTTAAAACAAAATATAAAAAGTGAGCATATAAATTTATATATAACCTTTCCTTAAGTGTTTTGTTTTAACACCAAAATCGGCGGCGGCGGCGGCGTTTATCGGCGGCTTATATCTCTAGTTGGCACAAGGGTACAAAAATAACAAAACATACTAATCACACGTATAACGATGATTCCAAATTAACAGAAGAGATGCGGTCTTGCGCTTAATGTGCCGATCCAGTAATGCGAAGATCCTATAGGCCGCCAGATCACTGCAGTATCTTTCAGGTGAAAATTGTAGCTGTGAAGAAAGCAGAAAGAATTCTGGAGGAAGCGTGTTGCAGCCGCGTCTGAATACCTATGCTGATAGCCAGCCACGATCAAGGCTAATAACTCACGCAGTACAAAGAAGTATTTCGGAGACTTTGTTAAGGCCGGACATCTATACTGAGTTTCCGGTTATAGAGGGATAAAGGTAACGAAAAGGCAATGAGTTGGCAAATCAGGAGGCAGTACTCGATGAATCGACAGTAGACGTCCCAATCCGTTTGGAAGAAATCAAAATGAAGTAAAAGTTGCTTATGACCAGTCAAGTAGAAAAGGCGTCAACAGAAGTGGGGGACTCCAAAATTTCAAAAACAATTGCACATCATATGACGTTAGACTTACAAAATTGCTCATATCTCTAAAGGGACAAGATTTAAGACTCTGCTTTATGCTTCGTCAGCAACTGCAAACATAGGAAATGCAAACTGCAGAAAGAAACGGTTGAGCAAGTTCTGTGTTGGTGTCCTTCGATCGCGAGGTCAAGGCTTCAGTTACTATAGGCGACAGAGTTTGTCACATCTCGAAGCAGCAATTGAGCTAGGTCCTTGAGAAATTTCTAACAATTGTCAAGAAAACGGAGTTATTCTATAACATGAGTCTTGGCACCTTATTGGATTTTTTCTCTTTGGTTGTCAAATAAATTCTGTCCTCGAGTCCCCAAAGGCTCCATGGTTTCATGGATTTCTACGTCCGATAATATGCAGTTTTATGTGATTATTTTTGAGCATTGCACTTTTAATATTATCTGAAAAGCAAGCTATCAATTCATTTAAGAGCTTGCAAATTCGGGATATAATAACCACAATAGACCGCGATTAAAAAAATCGAAGACTGAAAAAGGTCGCGCCTACCTTTCAGCCAAAAATACTTTACTTTACCGCCATATAAAAAGATATACCAACCTTTAAAGCTAGCGTAGGTGTGAGGCTAAATAATCTCTTTGATTGTTTTTCAAATTTCAAAAGTAATCAACAAATTGCTCAGAAATGTTTAGAAAAGTGTGTTAATACACTGGCAAAAATCTATAGGTAAACATGCAAAAATTTTCGTTTTGCATCAAATAAGGACGAAATAAACGCAGGATATATAAATGTAGCAGCCGCCGTGATTAGCTACCAATTTGAAGGTCCAAGATTGAATGCCAGGAAAAATCAACACCAAAATCCTAAAAAAGTTGTTTTCCAATTAGAAATCCATTTTCTGATTGCTGCCACCCCTCGGCAATGGGTAAGCAAACATTCCGCACGTATTCCTGCAAAGAAAATATTTTTACTGAAAATTACTCTGCTTGCAGATGCCGTATGGAGTCGACATAAAACATTAAAGCCCCATTCCGCCAATTTGTACAAAAAACAAGAAAGGAAGGAGCACAAGGTAAATTGAAAGAGAATATCGCTCTTAGTTTTTTCGGATATATAGCGCGTCTTGTATTTATTCACCCATCTATTTTTCCTCGATTCTTATATGACCCGGAACCCAAGCAGTGGATATTTCTTTCTATTATTCTTTCTATTCTATTATTTGGTATGACCACAAGAAACCTTCTTGACCATGCCGCCCTCCCACCCCCTAGACCCATGAGGAGTTCGGGGTCGCCAGAGCCTCGGCTGTTAATGAAACAGGACTCGCCATGGGTACGTGAGGTTGACGATTGGGTTGGAGAAGCCACATATTGCGCAGGCAACCCCGTGAGAGGTTGTGCGCTACACAACCCTTTGAATCAATTTGGTATTTTAGTCGCCTATTACGACAGGCATACCTACCGCGGGTATATTCTATGCCACCTAACGCGATCAATAGTAAAATAAATACAACAGCCAAAGTATTTCTTTAAGTGTATGTTTAGATATATAAATATTCATTATTTTTAAATATTCATTATAAAGTGAAAGTCATGACTCTGCTCCAGATTTGTGTGAGCAAATATTTTTTTTTTTTTTTTTAAGCACACACGCCTCCTATAACACGAGTGCATGACAAATTTCGTCTAACGCGTGTGGGGTGCATATATTCGTACATAAATTTTTATATACCCTGCAAAAAATGCGACTAGTCTAGGATGAATCCAGAATGAGTCGCAAAGGAGTTTGAGACTGCAACCAATTTCGATCTCTTTATGTGGGTTGGAGTTGGTGTGATCTCTTTTGGTTCAGAATGTTTTATGGAGAGACCAATTGTATGCCTGAAAAGGTAGCATGGGATTAGTCGTCTTTATATCTCTACGGCTATTATCGGACATATCCTTTTTATACTCAGCTGAGCAGAGCTCACAGAGTATATTAATTTTGTTCGCATAACGTTATCCTGTGACAGCATAAACTAATCGAGGTAGATATAGACTTCTATATATCAAAATGATCTGAGCGAAAAAAGAAATTCATTTAGTCATTTCCGTCCGTCCGCCGTAAACACGATAACTTGAGTAAGGTTTAAGGTATCTTGATGAACTTTGGTACGTGCGTTCCTGGGTACTCGTCTCAGATGGCTTTTTTAAGTGAACGAAATCGGACTATAATCACGCCTACTTTTTTGATATCGATAATTTCGAAACACTGAAAAACTGCGATAATTCATTAACAAGGACGGATAAGGCAATGAAACTTGTTAGGTGGGTTGACTTTATGACGCAGAATAGAAAATGAGTATAACATTTGGGCAATGGGCGTGGCACTGCCCACTTTTAAAAGAAGGTACTTTAAAAGTTTTGCAAGCAGTAATTTGGCAGTTGTATATTAGCAAAATCGGAGAACGACCACGCCCACTTTAAAAAAAAATTTGTTTAAGTCAAATTTTAACAAAAAATTTAATATCTTTACAGTAATTAATTTTTCCAGAATACTTTTAATGCCATGAGTCGAACAAATTACCAATCCTTGTAAAATTTGGTAAAGGCATAGCTTCTATGACGATAACAGTTTTCTGGGAAAATTGGCGACATCCGGTTGAAGCCACGGTTTGTATAGACAGTCGACCGTCTGTCCTTCCGCTCAGCCGTTAACACGATAACATGAGCAAAATCTGATATATCTTTATGAAACTTAGTTCACGTACTTATATGAACTCAATTTATCTTGGTTTTGAAAATGGGCGAAATCCGACTAAACCGTAAACCACCTATAAACTACTTTTACGATATCGAAGTTTTCGAAAATTTTAAAAAATGCCATAACTCTATACCGAATACGAAAAAAGGCACGAAAAATGGTGACTGGATTGGTTTTTTTATTCAAAATATAACTTTAGAAAAAACTTTGTAAAATGGGTGTGACATCTACCATATTAAGTAGAGGAAAATGAAAAAGTTCTGCGGGGCGAAATCCAAAGCTTTGGAATCATGACAGGAATACTGTTCGGGGTATTACATATATAAATAAATTAGCGGTATCCAGCTGATGATGTTCTGGGTCACCCTGGAATCATGGCAGGAATACTGTTTTTATAAATAAATTAGCGGTACCCGACAAATGATGTTCTGGGTTACCATGATCCACATTTTGGTCGATATCTCGAAAACGCCTTCACATATACAACTAAAGGCCACTCTCTTTTAAAACCCTCATTAATACCTTTAATTTGATACCCATATCGTACAAACACATTATAGAGTCACCCCTGGTTCACCTTTATGGCGATATCTCTAAAAGGCATCCACATATAGAACTTAGGCCCACTCCCTTTTAAAATTATCATTAACACATTTCATTTGATACCCATATCGTACAAACAAATTCTAGAGTCAGGCCTGGCCCACCTTTATGGCGATATCCCTAAATGGCGTCCATCCATAGAACTATGGCCCACTGCCTCTTTAAATACTCTTTAATACCTTCCATTTGATATACATGTCATACAAACACATCCCAGGGTTACCCTAGGTTCACTTTCCTACATGGTGATTTTCCTTTATTTTGTGTCCAAAGCTCTCAGCTGAGTATGTAATGTTCGTTTACACCCGAACTTAGCCTTCCTAATTGTTCTACTCTACTTTTTAGCTTAACGGTTACTGTTCTATACTTCCCTTTTTAACGCTACGGGTAGCGATGAACAGAACGTCTTTGTACCTCTACGGTAACTGGATAGGCTCCCTTCCTACTCGTATAGAGGTTCTTACCGTCTATATAAAGTTTTCTACCCGAATGGATTATTTTTAAATCTTTTTGTATTCGTTTTTGTAGAAAACTAAAATAAAACAAATTTTTCGATTATTAAACATGGATACTAGTATTTAAGGCTCGGTATGAGGCTCTTCATGTTTCTTAAACAGTTCGCTTCAATTCCGTTTATTGATTTTTTATTTTTATTTTATGCATTTCGTTTCCGTTTTTTATTGTTTCTTAAACGTGAATACATTAATTTAAAACTGAATAATCCCAACTGTGCTCAGAAGGTGTATAGTGGACTAATTATACCCAAAGACAAAAGATATTAATCGCAAATCACCCTCTTTAGGGATTAATCGCTCGATTTTTTGCAGGGTATTTACAATCCTAGAACAGCACATGATATTTTTTAACTGAACAAGCATTCTTTACAAAGATGGTGGAGTTGATGTTTGAATGTGTGTGACAAAAATTAAGGGAATAAGAATGTTCATATATTTGTTGGAACAGCTGAACATATGATTTTCTGAACACTTTTTCCGTAGCATACTTTTAGGCGTATTTATTCAGTGACTTTTCGAACGCGATGTGTTAAAGATTGTGTGTTAACACGTTTTTTGTTTTTGTAATGTTCACATTTGAAGTGAAGAGTGTTTAACGTAGCGCGAACATGACACTTCCTAGCGCATTTATGGTGTGATTTTAGGCGTTTAAACGTTTCCTCGCACAATTTGAATGTGTGTGTATATGGGGCGTTCATACACATTCAAATTGTGTGAGGAAACGTTTAAACGCCTAAAAATTATTTATATATACATATTAGATAGGGTCGATTTATTAACCGGAATCGCGTCATCGATTTTTCGATAGGATTGGGGCTCAGGAAAAAAAGTTCCACTACGCATACCCAAGCGAAGGCGAAATTTCATTTTCTTGACTTTTTTCGACTTTCATTTTTAAGGTTTTTTTCATGACATACTAAAAAAATTTTCATTTGATTGCAAAATTTTCATGTATACCCTGTTCGACCCAAAAATGTCCGCTAAAAACGTTGTCGATAACAGTTTTTTGAAAAAAAAAATGTTTTTTAAGTAGGTCATGAAAAAAAATTTAAAAATCAAAGCCGAAAAAAAGTCAAAAAAAATGAAATTTCGCAGGCTCGGAAATTATTTTTTTGGCTATGCGTAGTGGAACTTTTTTTCCGGAGCCCAAATCCTAACGAAAAATCGATGGCGCGATATCGGTTAACTTTCGTCCATACAAATCGACCCACCCTAATATATATTTTTAGTAAGAAATAAAAATGTTGAAATGCTGTCAGACAGAAAACGTTTGAATGCACAAAGTGACATGATAACAGAAGCAAAAATAATAAAACTTTCATATTAAGTTTCGGCTGAGGAAGATTTATACTAGTAGGAGTCAAGACTTACAAGCATATTCACTTCGACAGATCTTATCTATCCCACCACAAAAATAGGACCTAAAAGAGGTGGGAATACTAAGTACTCGTCATGCTTGATGTGAAGACATATCGTCTAGAACACTAACAACCACAGCAGAGGTAACTTTACCAAAAACAAATAATTTTGGGTTTTTAAAAGTTGCATCAGCTTCTTTTCTGTAACAACTTATATTGTTATTGTTTTATTACCGGGTTATTATCGATAGCGAATTATTATTTTAAAACTATCAGTTTTATATCGCCTTGATATCTGCAACTGACAGATATATCGTTAATTAAACTTTGAAGTTTCATCGTTATTTGTTCCATAACATACCAAAAAATCTTCAGTAAAAATTGATAGCACTCTGGTAACTCCGATAACAAAGCGATAACCATTCGATACTAAATGGATTAGTTTGTCATAGGTTAGGTAAGGTTGAACTGGCCGGTCCATGAAGTCCGTAGTGTTACCGGAAGTTTGTTTTAACGATCAAACTGAAAAAACCCTATCAAAAACCAGGACCTATGTTATAAAATAACTCCGTCCTCTTGGCAAATACTAGAAGCTTCCTAGGACTTAATCCACTTGCTGCTTCTAGATCTGACAGCTGTATCATTCCTACTAGCTGGAGTCTTTGTCATAGAAAATCGATAACTTTTATAATGAATCGATAACATGCTGAAAACATACTGGAAATACGGCAATCAGATATCGTTAGAGTTTTGTTAATCTAAAACATTTTAATAAAAAATTGGGACCGCTCCGCTAAAAATATGTTGAAACTACGATTATACATAAATTGTTGACTTTCCGATAAAAAATTAATTACTTTTTAGTAATACATCGTAAACAATAATTCAATAACACGCCAAAAACGAATTGGTGACACTCCAAAATAAAGTTCGAAAGCAAACCAATAACTTTTTTACAACATATCTTTATTTTATTTTGATATATTATCGATAAATTTTTTAAAAAATATATTAATCAATAGTTTATAAATTTTTAATAAATCAATAACTTTTTAATAATTTTGACAATTAATTCATAAATGTTCCTTATCTTGCATTTCTACTTGCTTTTAATATTTTCTTTCATATCCTTTTGTGTTATTTTATTTTATTTTGCTTTATTTTATTTTATTTCATTTTATTTTATTTTATTTTATTTTATTTCATTTTGTTTTATTTTATTTTATATTATTTTATTTTGTTTCATTTTATTATATTTTATTTTATTTTTTGTTATTATATTATATTATATTATATTATATTATATTATATTATATTATATTATATTATATTATATTATATTATATTATATTATATTATATAAAATTATATTATATTTTATTTTATTTTATTTTATTTTATTTCATTTTATTATATTTTTTTATTTTATTTCATTTTATTATATTTTAGTTTACTTTATTTCATTTTATTATATTTTATTTTATTTCATTTTATTTTATTTTATTTTTTTTTTTTTTGGTTATTATATTATATTATATTATATTATATTATATTATATTATATTATATTATATTATATTATATTATATTATATTATATTATATTATATTATATTATATTATATTATATTATATTATATTATATTATTTTATATTATATTATATTTTATTTTATTATATTTTATTTTATATTATTTTATTTTTTATATTCCATTCTATTTAATTTGGGGTGGCCGTGGTCTGGTGGTAGCGTTCTCCGCCGTTCTAAGCAGCATCAAAAATTTAGAAACAAATTATTTTTAATTAGGAGCAAGTTTTTCTAAGCGGGGTCGCTCCTCGGCAGTGATTTTGCAGGCACTCCGAGTGTATTACTGCTATGAAAAGCTTCTCAGTGAAAACTCATCTGCCGTTTGGAGTTGGTATAAAAGATGTAGGTCCCGTCCCGCCAATTTTTAGGAAAAATTAAAAGGAGAACGACGCAAATTGGAACAGAAGCTCTGCCTAAAATCTCTTCGAAGTTATCGCGCCTTACATTTATTTTTTATTTTATTTTATATTATTTTATTTTTTTATTTCATTTTATTTTAATTTTATTTCTAATATGCGATTTCTTAAAAAAACAACACGAATTTTTGCCAAAGTGGCTTTTCGCACATATAAAAAAATGTAAGTTTATATTTTATCCAAAAAAAAACCCTTAATTCGTTCACTCCTAAGAAATCCAACATTCTCAATTGCCATTTTATTGTTATTGAACGTAAGCTGTCACGTTTTGACTTCCCCCACACCTCACTACACCCAGACGACTTGTTATTCGCGGAGTACGTGGCGTATACGCAACATCTTAACTGCTACACATTTGATAATACATACATAGATATCTACGTTTAATTTGATTGAAATCTAACTCCAAATCCATTTTATTTTATTTTTTTGTTCACTTTTATTGTTTTGTTTGTTGTATTCCTTTTATTATTTGCTTAACGTGTTGTTGTTGTTACAAGCCATGAAACCTCACCGCTTGCATATAAACCAAAAGTTTGTTTAAATTATTAAGTATGCTGAGTTGCTTCTATTGTACTTTTATTGCAACAAACTTAGCTGATTGTAAAGCTGTAACTTGGCTGGGAATAGGAATAAATATTAGCTAGAAATGAGTCGAAGTGTGAGTTGAGCTGACAATAAACGGTGCGTAATGTTTATTAAGTTGCTTTTATTACTTCTCTGATTTACCGGTGGCTTTTGGATATATTTAAGCGTTTTAAGCTATTTTAAATTTATTAAGTGCTACATAAATTTAAAGCTCGTGTCTTATTTATTTTTGAAAAAATAATTGTATGGTGGTATAATGGTTGTGTATACCTTTTGTAGTTAAATAAAAAAACGGAAGCAGTTTCCTTAAAAGTAAAAGTACTTTCTTGAATAATATGGGAAAAGTGTAAACAGCGTGACAACAGGACGGACAAGGCGAAAGCTTTTTCGACTATACCTTGTAAATCGCTTCAAAGCCTTTTCTCTCACTTGTGTACACTGTGTAATACTTCAACCGTGGTAGGAGTGCGGGTTCAAATCCCAGTCCCGGGAGAAAAATAAGCTAACCAGCTGATTGCAGATGAATTCTTTATCATTTAAAGGCTTAAGTAGTTTTGGACGTATAGGAGGTAACTACAGCAGTCATCCCTCGTTAGTGACAACTGTCAGAAATCAAAAATTTTCAAAAGCGACTAGGTTATTTTCTTTCTGTCTTCCCAATGCTGTCATAGTCTGCTCGCTGGTGGTGCAAAAGTCGGTTGCAAATTAGAATAAGATTGTCAGCTTTTCTTCTACAAATAAGCGGGTTAAGACCTATATTTTCAACAAAAATATGCTTTTGGTGCAGATCTGTTGGTTCCCAAGTAGTTTCCTAAGCTGACGACCTAGCAATCCATTTCAGTGGAAAATAGCGAACAGCTCATGTCAGCTTGTACAGGATGATCTGTGTACTGCGAGCTAGCTTCAAACCCCAATTAAACTGAGCAAGTTCTATATAATAACAGATACAAAATACCAGTATTAAGACCACTTACAATTGGCGGAGGTGTTATGGGACCTTTGACAAGCATACTTACTCTGGGTTGACAATTCTTTCGCAGTTGTACCAAGTTTACCTGGTGGCACGAAGAAGATGATCGGCGTCTGCTGTCGCGGAGCTTCAGCCACTTATGTGGGTTCGTTGACCAAACGACCGACCAAACCACCAGTTACGACAAACCCAAGGCCTAACAAGAAAAAATGTACGCACACGTAAGGGTTAATGAATTTCTTACCTCATCACTCAATAGGACCGTTGATTAACCTTTTTAGAAAGCGACACAACACTTTGTCTTTTGCCTAGCGGTTCTCCTACCAATTACTTACTGCTCTTATCCCACCCAACCATGACTTCTCAGATGTTAATGAGATGTCCCAATGTAAAGCAACAACAACAACGAATTTCAGACAATTCTTACAAACTTAACAATTCATGTTTTATTTAATAAAAGACTAATCAATTAAAAAGTAAAAGATCAGAATTTAATTTCATACTAAATTTAGTACTAAAGAAAAAAAGTACTATTTTTACTATTATGTTTAAGTCCGAACATCTATAGGAACGGCATGGAATAGGAACGACTTTTGAATAACAAGCCTACTAGGTATGTGATAATTTAAATTAATAATCTACAAAATTGCTATACTGCGGTAGTAGAAAAGTGGAAAGCATTTGAAAAATAGTCCCGTTAATGGCAATTGGAAATAATATTAATTTAATTTAAATTTAATTGGAAAAATTACAATGAAAGTATATCTACTAAAATACTGGGTTTTTTTCTTTTTTTTTTGTAAGTTCTCTCTATCCGCTCTTACCTTTAACAACTGACCATTAGAGCGAGATAGCACTATTACTTATCAAAGAATGTATGGAGATATACTACAAACCCAAAACGCGAAACAAAATGGAAATAATGGAGATAATAAATAAAATTTTGCAAACTCACATGATTTGATACAGGAACTCGATGAAGGCCTTCGACGATTCCGCTGATTTGCTGAAAATTAAAGCTTAGTGCACACAAATTATTTTAATTCGATTTTGTTTCATGTCACTTCGTTTCTATATTATTAGTTTTAGATTCCACTCTTCACTCTCCCAATACCACTTACATTGGTCTCTTTCTAACAATTCTTTTATCTATTTTATATATGTACTTATATAATTTTTTTCTCTTGGTACATAATTTTAGAATTTGGATATTTTTCTTTTTTTCTTTCTTTATATATATATATTTTAAAGTGCGCAAACTTATAATTTAAAAGTTATTTGTTGTTAAAGTTGGCAAATTCTATAGCACTTTAAATTACAATTTGCACATCTCTCAAAACCTTAATCCACATACACATCTATACAAATTGGTAACGATAAACTTAAATTGCATTTTATTTAGATTTCACATTTTTTTTTTTTTTTTTTGCTTTTTTTGCCTCTTTTCAGCAATCACTCAAATAGATTTTTAGGAAAATGTAATAATTAAAAAAAAAACCACAATGCATATGCGCCCCAAATTTATGGTATTGAAGTGGGACAAGAAGATTTATGCAATTTTTAAGCTAAATCACTTTTTTTAAATGGGATTGCAAATTCGCACAAATGGGTCGAACCCAAAGCCAGGAAATTCCTGTTCAGGATACCACAGATCCTCATCTTCACTCGCACTTAATTTTGAAAGCCCTTTCAGGAACCAGGAACACTGCAACCCGGAAATCTGCAACTCAGGAGCACCGCAACCAGGAACACCCGTGCAATTTAATTTTAATTCGAACCAAATTACGCGATTTTTTTATTTTATTAATCTTTAGCAAAAAGAACTTATTAAACTTATCTACTTTCCATCAGTCGACATGACTTTTTCGATCGCAACCAAAAAATATTTGCCCGAGAGTATACCTCCACTGCCAACTTTTTCCAGCCAAAAAACTGCCCGCTATCCTAAATCCGAGGATTTTATAGGCACGGAAAAACAAGTAAAAAAAAGGTGGCGTGATGCGAAACAGAGATAATTAAATAGGGATGGGGATAGATACTTATATAGGTTTGTCCTTTTTTAGTTGTTTTATAGGACATTATCTGACGGTAACTTGAGTTTTAACCCTTGCATCCCTTAATATCTTTTCCGTGGTACCGTGCTAGCTTGGCGTTAAACTTATTCGCTTTGTCGCTCAGAACGAAATTGCGCCGATATACATTTTCACCTACACTGAATGGTTTTACTCTGCTTCGGAGGTTGTAGCGTTGAGCTGATTTCTCAAAAGCGTTTTGTATGTTCTTGGCCAACTCAGTACGTACGAGTCGGAGTTTGTCTATGCGGTCTATTAAAGAGCGTATTTAGTATTATGTAATAGAATAAAGTACCTTGAAATTATATGTGACAGCTAGTTAAGATGTAGGCCTCACCAAGGGTGATACACTAGCTATATGACATGGTGATCGAGATGACCCTCCTCTACGGATCGTTGGTATGATTTTCAGCATCCAGTTTTAAAAGGCTGGAAACCGCGCAACAAACGGGCCTAAGTAAAATTAGCGGGCTCTTCTCAAAATGCCAAGTATGGTTTTTAACGCAATGCTAAATATAAATCTGCTTGATGTTGTTGGTAGGACAGCTGCAGTCCGGCCTTTATCAAGGCGCAGGATTTAGATCTAGTGACAAAGATCTCTCCAGCATATTTACGAGCTTTGACTTCATCACTAGCAAGACAGATAACTGTGCGCCAAGTTTTCCACCGGCTATCAACTTCGCAAGTTATATCACTCGTGAGAGGTGTGGAGAGTGCATGCGGTCCACATATTTTGAGGCAACGGTCTTGTTAACTTGTTTACGGAAGGCTTCTAGCTAGATGGAAAGGTAGAAGGAAGCGAATTTTACCAGGATTTTGAACTCGGCCGAAAGTTCACGTTGCCCCACCACTGCAATATTTTTCAAGGGGATAATACTAATCTAAGAGCTAAATTAAACATAATAACAAATTTTTCAATAGATAAAATAACCAGGAAAACAAGTGAGGAAGGGACTTCTTACCTTTCTTAAATGGGGCTGAACAATAATCTTATCACATTCGTAATCTCCAAATAATGGGCTGTGTAAGATAAGAAATATATAGTGAACAGATGTACATACCTAAACGATTTTAAGATAAATATAAAAAAACGGCAAAACTCTCTTATCTGTACAATCGGTTGTATGGGATACATATTATATATAGCTCCGATCGAAATGATTTTTATAGAAAATCTTCTATGATATATTAGATTATATATCATTATATTGGAAACTAAGGGAGAAATGGCCAAAAATCATTCAATCTGAACGATCGGTTGTATGGTTGTATATACTATATACATATAGCTCCGATCAAAGTGATTTTTTCAGGATATCTTCTATGATTTATTAGAATATATATCACCGAGTTTCACGCTTATACTTTCTAAATTGCGGCACGAATGACCAAAATCGTCCTATCTGAAAGATGGGTTGCATGGGAGATATATGTTATAGTGGTCCGATCCTACCGGATCCGACAAATGTCTAATATAATACAAAAATATATCCTTATGCCAAATTTCATTGAGATATCTCAAAATTTGAGGGGCTAGTTTGCATTCAAACAGACCGACGGAGGGACAGACGGACGGACTGACGGACAGACTGACATGGCTATATCAACTCAGTTCGTCGCCCTGATCAATTCGGTATACTTAATGGTGAGTCTATCTTTTATACAAAATTAAAAAACATCGGACCAAAATTAATATACCATTTCATGTTCATGAAAGGTATAACAAGAACGGAATAAAAACAGCGTATTGTTTGCTTAAAAAAATATATGTATGTTTCCTGTTGAAATTTTTTTTAGCGAATGAAAAAAAAAACTTACCTTCTTACCGAAAATTTGGATTGTTTGTAACACTGTTATCATAAGCAGCTTTCACGCTTCAATAAGCATACATGCAGATAAGAACGCATGTACAGCAGTGAAAATGAAAATAGCAGTAGCAACTTAAATAAAATTCGTTTATAAAATATTTCTTTTATTTAATAAATAAATAAATGTAGGGCGTGATAAACATCGAAGAGATTTGAACCAGAGCTTCTCTTCTAATTCGCATCGTGCTCCAATTAATTTTTCCTACAAATTGGGGGATCTATGTATATATTTTATACTGACTCTGAATGGCATCTGCAATGCAGATGAGTTTTCACTGAGAAGCTCTTTATGGTAGAAATACACTCTGAGTGTTTGCCAAACCACTGACTAGGTGCGACCCCGCTTAGAAAAACTTTTTTCTAATTCAAAAACACTTTTTCTAAATTTTCGGGTTTGCTTTGCCCGGGGCGTGAACCCGGGATCTTCGGCGTGATTGGCGGAGCACGCTACTACCACGGTACCGCCCTCGATATTTTAAGAAAAAATTTATATAAGCTTTGTTACTAAAACTAAGCAAACCATTCTCAAGAACGTTTTCCAAAAAATTCCAAAATTCAAGAATATTTTACAATCATTTTCTTATGTATGCAGTTTTGCAACGCAATCAATTTCAGTAAAAAAATATATTACAGGTATCTCAAAATTTGTATTGGCTTTTGAAAGTTCTTTTCTTGGTAAGGGTGTTTTTGATTTTCGCCAACACAAAGTGTGCACAATTTTTTTTTATATGAAAAAAGCAGTCTGAAACAACCTTCAAAAAAAATTTCTAACAATTAAAAATTTATTTTCACAGACCCACATCTCGTACTTTACTACACACAAATTTCGTGGGCTACAAAACTGCCCACTCTAAAAAGTTCAGAAAAATCTAAAAAAATTTATGTTTACTCGAATTTTCAAATTTTTTCAAAAACATTTTTGAGAATGGTTTGCATAGTTTCACCTACAAAATTAGGGAAATTATTTCCTTATTTAACGAAAATAAACCAAAGGAACCTGAAATAGGATCTCAATTCCGAAATTTGCACAAGCGATGGTTGATAGAACACGTTGCAAAATTTCCCTTCTTCATCAGCTAGCTTTACGGGAGCTGAGTTTTGAACTCGAAGACTGTTGCATCCATACTGGTGTAAAGACACCTTTATACACAGACATTTGTGTACACCGCACTTCACGCTTTGGAATTTGTTTCCAAGTTGTGCCTTTTTTTGTTGCTATTTGTTTAACACACAATTAGGTACAAATGTAAACTTTATTTTTTTAATCCAAATTGTCTGGAACATTTTTAGGCGTGTTCAAAAGAACTTGATTGTTAACTCTGTTTTTATAGCAGTGCGTCTTCAGCAATGTTTTTGCTGTTTACTGTTATTTCGATACTATTTATATATATTTAGTTAGTTATTTGCATACATAAAATCAAAGAAGTTTATTTATAACATTCGATAACAAGTAAGGAAGGCTAAGTTCGGGTGTAACCGAACATTACATACTCAGCTGAGAGCTTTGGAGACAAAATAAGGGAAAATCACCATATAGGAAAATGAACATAGGGTAACCCTGGAATGTGTTTGTACGACATGGGTATCAAATAGAAGGTATTAAGGAGTATTTTGAAAGGGAGTGGGCCATAGTTCTATAGGTGGACGCCATTTCGGGATGTCGCCATAAAGGTGGACCAGGGGTGACTCTAGAATGTGTTTGTACGATATGGGTATCAAATGAAAGGTGTTAATTAGTATTTTAAAAGAGAGTCGGCCTTAGTTCTATAGGTGGACGCCTTTTCGAGATATCGCCATAAAAGTGGACCAGGGGAGACTCTATAACGTGTTTGTACGATATGGGTATCAAAATAAAGGTACTAATGAGGGCTTTAAAAGGGAGTGGCCCTTAGTTGTATATGTGAAGGCGTTTTCGAGATATCGACCAAAATGTGGACCAGGGTCACCCTGAACATCATCAGACGGGTACTGCTAATTTATTTATATATGTAGTACCATGATACTGTTCCAGCTAAGATTCCAAGGGCTTTTGAGATCGCCCTGCAGGTCTTTTTCATTTTCTTCTATTTAATATGGTAGGTGTGACACCCATTTTACAAAGTTTTTTCCAAAGTTACGGTTTGCGTCAATAAAGCAATCGAATTATCATGTTTCATCCCTTTTTTTCATATTTGGTATAGAATTATGGAATTTTTTTAATTTTTCGTAATTTTCGATATCGAAAAGGTGAGCACGGTCATAGTCGGATTTCTGCCATTTTTTATACCAAGATAAGGTGAGTTCAGATAAGTACGTGAACTAAGTTTAGTAAAGATATATCGATTTTTGCTCAAGTTATCGTGTTAATGGCCGAGCGGAAGGACAGACCGTCGACTGTTTATAAAAACTGGGCATGACATCAACCGATTTCGCCCATTTTCACAGAAAACAGTTAACGCCATAAAATCTATGCCCCTACCAAATTTTACAAGGATTGGTAAATTTTTGTTCGACTTATGGCATTAAAAGTATTCTACACGAATTAAATGAAAAAGGGCGGAGCCACGCCCATTTTCAAATTTTCCTTTATTTTGTATTTTGTTGCACCATATCATCACTAGAGTTGGATGTTGACATAATTTACTTATATATTGTAAAGATATTCAATTTTTTGTTAAAATTTGACTTAAGAAAAAAAAATTTTTAAAAGTGGGCTTATTCGTGATCCGATTTTGCTAATTTTTATTAGGCACACATACAGAAATAGGAGTAACGTTCCTGCCAAATTTCATCCTGATATCTTCAACGGCTGCCAAATTACAGCTTGCAAAACCTTGAAATTACCTTCTCTTAAAAGTTGGCGGTGCCACGCCCGTTGTAAAAAATTTTACTAATTTTCTATTCAGCGTAATAAGGTCAACCCATCTATCAGTTTCATCGCTTTAGCCGTCTTTGGTATTGAATTATCGCACTTTTTCGTTTTTTCGAAATTTTCGATATCGAAAAAGTGAGCGTGGTTATGGTCCGATTTCGTTCATTTTAAATAGCGATCTGGGATGGGTGCCCAGGAACCTACATACCAAATTTCATCAAGGTACCTCAAAATTTACCAAAGTTATCGTTTTTACGGACGGACAGACGGACGGACGGGTATGGCTAATGAGTTTCTTTTTTCGCCCAGATCATTTTGATATATAGAAGTCTATATCTATCTCGATTAGTTTATGCCGTTACGGATTACCGTTATGCGAACAAAAGTAATATACTCTGTGAGCTCTGCTCAGCTGAGTATAAAAATAGTCACTGCTATTATCAGGTGCGCATTTGTATATGAATGCTTCGATCAGTAACTTAAGATAACTTAGATTTAATCATCTCTTCAAAATTAAGCTCATAACAAAGCATATTTCCTAAGTTTCAATGGATTATATATATGCATACACATAATGCAAAGAAATTATCAAAAAGCCAATTTTCGTTAAGGAATATGAGTAATCAAATGTAGCGTAAATAGCAAAAGAGTGAAATTATATGAGAAATTTTTAGAGACCAAATAATAATTATACAAGAATATAACATATATTCATAAGGAAACTATACATCCACAATCATACGTAGCGATATTATGAGAGGAACTATACAACCCCTTATGGAACGCATCTACAATAAAATATGCGTACAGGAATTGCGCCTTCAGTGAAAGTACAATGCATATGTCGGATTGCGTTTTTTTTTTTGTATGTGTCATTTTCCTCATCAATATTTGCAGCCCATCGACGCTATGCATATGAATACAAATGAGGCAGGCCAAACGACAAGGTTAATAACTGCGTTGACGTGTCATGTATACGTAGTTGGCGATAGTCGCGACCGCGACCTGTAACAAGCGACTATTTGCCCATGACATATGCTTACATATGTACATACATATGTGGATATGTCATATGCCCGCAGAATTTATCAGATCAAACGCTTTCGCATAGTTCAACTAGTGGGAGTGATTTTTATCATGATTTGACCATGATTGACTGTGGCATTTGCAGGACATCAATCATATAAGTGATGTTAAGACAAAGCAAAAGAGGAAACTGAAGATGAAGCAAAGAAAAAAAAAACAATGAATTTGTCACATATGCGAAGAAAAAATAAAAGAGTATGTGAATGTAAGAACGAATATGTATGATGGATATATGAAGATATGAGCAGGAGTTTAGAAGACAAATTGATCATGGTTGGCAACAAATGAAATTTGACGATAAGAAAAAGGGAATTGAAGGCAAATTGAAATCGTCAAAATGATTTAGTGCTGTCATTTGCAGTGTTGGTATTCCTTCTTTTTTCGCAATTTTCTGTATACTTAGTTAGAGTTAGACAGGTGGTGTGTGACAAAGAAATATATATTACATCCATACAGACAGGGCAATAAATAATATAAATAACAATTTTCAACATTTGCTAATGGTCTAGGGTGACATATTAATCAATCAATATATAACAGGGTGGAAAACATAATCCCGTAATATGGAATCCCGAAATATAGATTCCACTTACTAAACGGGTAAAATATTGCAAACTACTAGTCTTTTTAATAACGTTTTCAAACTTTTCAAAAATTCAAAATAAAATTAAATTGAAATTAAAAAAAAAAAAAAAACAAGTAAAGACGGGACTGTCATCGGCTGTGTCGAAGACTTCATGAATGGGGCTGAACAATAATCTTATCCCGTTCGTAATTTCCAAATAATCGGATGTATAAGATAAGAAATATATAGTGAACAGATGTATATACCTAAACGATTTTTAAGATAAATATAAAATAAAAAATGGCAAAAAACCCCCTTATCTGAACGATCGGTTGTATGGGATATATATTATATATAGCTCCGATCGAAATTATTTTTACAGGAAATCTTCTATGATATATTAGAATATATATCACCAAGTTTTACGTTTTTATATTGGAAACTAAGGGAGGAATGGCCAAACAGTTTTCTATCTGAACGATCGGTTGTATGGGATAGGTATATACTATATACATATAGCTCCGATCAAAGTGATTTTTTCAGGACATCTTCTATTATATATTGGAATATATATCACCGAGTTTCACGTGTATACTTTCTAAATTGCGGAAGGAATGACCAAAATCGTTTTATCTGAACGATCGGCTGTATGGGAGATATATGTTATAGTGTCCGATCCTACCGGATCCGACAAATGTCTAATATAACACAAAAATATATCCTTATGCCAAATTTCATTGAGATATCTCAAAATTTGAGGGGCTAGTTTGCGTTCAAACAGACAGACGGACGGACAGACGGACATGGCTATATCAACTCAGTTCGTCGCCCTGAACAATTCGGTATACCTAATGGTGAGTCTATCTTGTATACAACGTTACAAACATCGGACCAAAGTTAATATATCATTTCATATTCATGAAAGGTATAATTAAATTAGAATTAAAGTTAAAGTAAAAATTTAAATATAAGTTAAAATTAACACTAAAATTGCAATTAAAGTAAAAAATAAAATTAAAATAGATCTAAAAAAATTTAACTAAATTAAAGTTAATACTAAAACTGAAACTAAATTTAAGTTAAAAATAAAATTAATAATAAAACTAAAATTAAAATTAGTATTAAAATTTAAATTTGAATCAAAATTAAAATTTATATTTGATTTTAAATAAAAATAGAAGTAAGATATAAAAGTCAAATTTAGATTCAAATAAAAATAAAAATAAACATTTAAATTAGAATTAAAATTAAAAATTAATTTAGAAATAAAATCAAAATTAAAATAAAAACTACGATTTCTATTAAAGTTTAATTTAAAATTAAAATTATGATTAAAATTAAAATTAAAATTAAAACTAAAATTAAAATTTAAATTAAAATTAAAATTAAAACTAAAATTAAAAGTAAAATAAAATATGGAAGCACAGCAAGCGGGCGGATATGCTTGATGGATTAAGTGTTACCCTTCATGTGCCCGGGATATAAAACTTACGTACACGGCCGGAAGTCTACATTTGTAGCAAGCATGTAACTGCATGTAAAACTACGATAAAGTTTAGATAAAAAGACTTGTATGGTGATTATTTGACATGTACGCGTGTACTGACGGTTTAATTTAAAAATATTGAATTCAGGTAACAATTTTAAGTCAAAAAATGTATTAGTTTTCAGGAACTGAACAGCATTTTACCAAAGTATATGTTTGGGCTTAGATTATGGAGGGAATACTTCTCTGCTCTCCTAAATGGAGGCAGCAATTCACCGCGCAGAGATGAAGAACCCGATCCCGCAATCGATGATGATGGAATATATGTCCCCCCGCCCGATTATGGATACAATATGAATAGCAATAACCAGATTGAAAACCAACAAGGCCGTGGGCGCTGACGGATTGCCTGCGGAGCGATTCAAGTTCGGCGGCGAGGAGTTGGTAAGGCGCATGCAGCAGCTTCTTAGCAAAATATGGGCGGACGAAAGCATGCCCGACGGTTGGAATCTAAGTGTTCTTTGCCCAGTCCACAAGAAGGGGGATACTGCAAAATGCATCAACTATCGTGGAGTCAGCCTTCTTTATATCGAATATAAGGTCATTTCAAGTGTATTGTGCGAAAGATTGAAGCCCACCGTGAACCGGCTGATTGGACCTTATCAGTGCGGCTTCAGACCTGGTAAATGTACCATCGACCAGATTTTCACAATGCGCCAAATCTTGGAAAAAAACCCGTGAAAAGAGAATCGACACACATTACCTCTTCGTCGAATTTAAAGCCGCCTTCGACAGCACGAAAAGGAGCTGCCTATATGCCGCTATGTCTGAATTTGGTTTCCCCGCAAAACTTATACGGCTGTGCAAAATGACGCTGAGCAACACCATCAGTTCAGTCAGAATTGGGAAGGACCTCTCCGAGCCGTTCGAAACTAAACGAGGTTTCAGACAGGGTGACCCCCTATCATGCGATTTCTTTAACTTGATACTGGAGAAAATTATACTAGCTGCAAAACTTAACCGCACTGGAACAATATACTATAAAAGCGTGCAATTTCTGGTATATGCTGACGACATTGATATCATCGGCCTAAACACCCGCGCTGTTAGTTCTGCTTACTCCACACTGAAAAAAGAAGCGGTATAAATGGGTTTGATGGTGAATGAAGACAAAACGAAGTACCTGCTGTCATCGAGCAAAGAATCAGCGCATATGCGCCTTGGCAACCACGCTACTGTTGGCAGCCATAATTTCGAAATAGTAAAAGACTTCGTTTATTTGGGAACCAGCATCAACACTAGCAACAAAATCAGCACTGAAATCCTGCGAAGAATCAATCTTGCCAATAAATGCTACTTTGGACTAGGTAGGCAATTGAAAAGTAAAGTCCTCTCTCGGCGAACGAAAATCATACTCTACAAGTCACTTATCGTACCCGTCCTGCTATATGGGGCAGAAGCATGGACCATGACAACAGCAGATGAAGCGGCTTTGGGACTGTTCGAGAAAAGTTCTTCGAAAGATTTATGGACCTCTACGCGTTGGCGATGGCGAGTACCGAAGAAGATTTAATGATGAACTGTACGAGCTATACGCAGACATCAACATAGTCCAGTGAATTAAAACGCAGCGGCTGCGCTGGCTAGGCCATGTTATGCGAATGAAAGATGATGCTCCGGCCAAGAAAGTTTTTCTATCGGAACCCGCCTATGGAAGCAGAGGTAGAGGGCGGCCCCCACTCCGTTGGAAGAACCAGGTGGAAAACGATTTAAACTCCCTTGGTGTGACCAATTGGCGCCGGTTGGCGGAGCGAAGGAGCGACTGGCGCGCCTTGTTGGACGGCCATAACCGTTTAGACGGTTAAGCGCCAATTAAGTAAGTAAGTAAGTATATGTTTGGGCATGAGCACCGCACACTGCTTTTTTACACCAACTACAGATTTTGCGTGTGCTTTTACGATTGCTTATTTCACAGTGTTGACAACGTACAAATGGATAAGTCACCTTTAGAAGTGGTAGCAGGGGATCCATCTAGTGCCATTTCGATAGCTTTACGTGTTTGTATGTGTCCCACCACCCGCGGAACTTTAGAGAGTTGTTCCATTGCTGGCATAAAAAGCTGCTTGGCCAAGCTCCGCAAGAACTTTCGTCGGGCGTCTGTACGACTGTCATATGGATTGTTTTCCAAATAAATGATGAATAATGCAAGTGCACTTATATCTAGCATGTTACAAAGCATTGCACAACACCTTCTCCTACGTTGGCGGCTCGACTAGCATTTGAGTTTTCCCCGTATATATCTCACTTTTGGATAGAACGATTTATATGTCGATATTTTTCATACATTTTATAAAGGCACTACAAATGTAGACTACCGGCTACAAGATGATGTTTTTTTCAAGTAGGGTCTGGGTGTAAGGCAAATAATAGTTCGAGTGATATTATGCTCTTAATTGACGTAGAATTGATAATTAGGAAGATACTGAAAACCTCGGGCATTGTTGTTTCGGGAATTTTTTTTTTACTTTGTCCCAAATTGCTACAAATGTAGGCTACCAGGCACATGAAGATTAAAAGACTTGAATTCACTTGGTGTGTCCAATTGGTGTCAGTTAACTCTGTTTCCATATTTTTCGACAGCCATGCTGCCACAAAATCCCTGCAATGTAGTGATACAGCGTCGGTAATGGCGTTAAAGTGCAGGGAAGCTAGCTGATAAGTGCAGCCTGAGCTTAATATGGGTCTCAGGCCAGAGTTGCATCTAGGGAAACTGTGCTTTTGATAAGCTAGCAATGGAAGGCACCCGCTTGCGAACAATAATTCCAGCTGGCTGGGAGAATACGCCTCTGAATATTTGCAAGCACTGGCTGCAATCTCAGTTCGCAGAGCAAGCTCACGCGAGATGTGCCATTGAACCAACATGTAGGGTGTCCAAGCAAATCTGCCCAAAGCTGGACGAAAAGAGATCACAATTGGTCATACCTCTGAAACGCCTCTCTATTACCCCACTAGTGAGTAGTCTAACAGGTCACCTTTTTAAGGGCGCCCATGAGGCTCATATGGTCCTCATGTGGGCCTGCAAAGAAAGGACTTCTGTCGCAGTTGTAGGGACGAGGAAGAAATAGAAAGCATTGTCCCGCCGAATCGAAGAGCAGGTACCGATGTCGCCACAGACACTTCTTTGGGTGCATTGCGGAACTAGAATCCAGAAATATAAATTCTCGGTATTTCTTTTGCGAAGGGAACAATGGAGTTGTAATATACATTCTTATTTTTTTTTACTTTCTTTGCATCAAATTATTAGTTCTTTTGTAGCTACCTGTTTTTCCTGCTGGCATAATAAAAATATATATATGAACCTGATATTGGGTTGATCTGCATAGGTGTTTGTGAGTTGCATGTGTGCAGACATGCAACAAATGCATACATACGCACATTTACACCTGAATATACATACCAAAAAAAAACACTACAAATGAGAGTAAAGGCCAGCGGTCGAAAGGAAAAACTGAAAATGGCCAAACAAACCGACAAATACAAAACAAGCCCACATCCGTATTGAGTGTAGCAAATCGGATTATCTGACAACAAGAGCAATATCTATGTCAACAGCAACAATAATACCAAACAAACACAAATATATCTACGTGTGTATGGGTACCGGTGGCACTAGTGAAGCGTAAAAGTCCTAGAAGTGCGTAGAAATTGCAACTGCCGGTAGAGAAAGAATGGCAAAAGCGAAATGGAAAGGCAAAGTGAAAATGAAAAAGCAAACGAAATGAAAATGAATCACCTATGTTTGTGTGTATATATATACGTACATACACACTTTTAAATGTATGTTATTTAAAACAAACAAGTAAGGACGGGACTGTCTTCGGCTGTGCCGAAGACCTCATCCCTTTCATGAATGGGGATTAACAATAATCTTATCCCGTTCGTAACCTCCAAATAATCCGATGTGTAAGATAAGAAAAATTCAGTGAACAGGTGTACATACCTAAAAGATTTTTAAGATAAATATAATATAAAAAATGGAAAAAAACCCCTTATCTATACGATCGGTTTTATGGGATATATATTATATATAGCCCTGATCGAAATGATTTTTACAGGAAATCTTTTATGATATATTAAAATATATATCACCAAGTTTCACGTTTTTATATTGGAAACTAAGGGAGAAATGGCCAAAAATCTTTCTATCTGAACGATCGGTTGTATGGGAAATATACTATATATAGCTCCGATCAAAGTGATTTTTTCAGAAAATCTTCTATAATATATTAAAATATATATCACCGAGTTTCACGTTTATACTTTCTAAATTGCGGCAGGCATGACCAAAATCGTCTTATCTGAACGATAGGTTGTATGGAAGATATAAGTTATAGTGGTCCGATCCTTCCGAATACGACAAATGTCTAATAGAATACAAAAATACATCCTTGTGCCAAATTTCATTAAGATATCTTAAAATTTGAGGGACTAGTTTGCGTTCAAACAGACGGACGGACGGACAGAAGGACATGACTATATCAACTCAGTTCGTCGCCCTGATGAATTCGGTATACTTAATGGTGAGTCTATTTTCTATATTTCTCAACGTTACAAACATCGGACCAAAGTTAGTATGCCAATTGATGTTCATGAAAGGTATAAAAACGGGAAAGTAGAAGTGCCTTTGGTCTCATACAAAAGCTTTTGTTTTAGTGTTGTTTTTTGGCCATATATATGTGTGTACGTATCTGCAATCATATTAAAGCTGAGCATGTGTAAGTGCTGCGGCATAACATAAACAATTACAAACGAGTCGGAAAATCCAATAGTCAAATTTTTTGTTGGCTTTGTTTACAGGTGCCAAACAAAAAACATATGGACAAAAAGATACATTTAGATGTTTTTCAAGCATTCCATTGAAAACTGTATATTACAATCGTGAAATTTCCAAAGCGAAGAAATATGGAAAAATTTCTCTACAGACAGCGAGTGCTCCAGCAATACAGAGGCGTTTGAGGAGTCTACAAAGGGAAACATAGTCCAGGGGCTAATAAAAAAGGGAACATGGAATGGTCATATAGCACTGAGGAATCCCTTGAGGAGCTTTTCCGCACATATTTCCCATCGAGAGATGATCCAGAAAGGCCAGCAGACAGCAGTTACACTTCCTTTACGGAGCGAGTAGTGCCAGGCTTGGAGATCGATAACAAGACCGAATGGGTGGTGAAGACAAGCTCTTCGTTTAAGTGATGAATTACGTATAACGCAGCTAGTCATTTTTTCTCGTATCAACAAAAATTCATTCATACACTTCAGTGAGTTGCAGTAAACCTGAATGCCTTTATGAAATTTTTAAAATTATATATTGGTGTCTGTGAATGTGAGTGACTCTGATGCAAAATGTCACTGCGCCGCCATGGCCCTAAATCACCGGGCCAAGGTGGCATATGCCCCGCTATGCTACAAATCTCGAGCAGTGCGATTAGGAGGGGCCTAAAATAATATTCAGTAGGTGTATAGGTACGCCCCAGGGCGGGGTATTATCTCATTGCAGTTATCGTTAGTCAAAAAGGGCTGGAGCATGGAGATTATGGATATAATTACCTGGGCAACTAATATCGGATTGACGGCCAACGCAGAGCAAACGGTTTAATAACAGGTACAGCGACAGAATTTGGGCGCGACTTTGGCTAAGGATTGTTAGCCTGCAAGAGAAATCTTTCACAAAATACCTAGCAATCATTCCAAACAGGAAATTGTCGTAGAAGCTCTACGCGGAGGAGAGAGCAAAGAAGACCTCGGCGGAACGTGATGCATGCAAAACAATGCTGGGGTCTATCGTGCTCTCTCTCATTGAGTATATCCTATCCTATACTATTGGTTAAGGGCAACACAAAAAACCCACTTCAAACAAGTAAGGAAGGCTAATTTCGGGCTGCCAAATTACAGCTTGCAAAACTTTTATATTACCTTCTTCTAATAGTGAGCGGTGCCACGCCCATTGTCCAAAATTTTCTGTTCTGCGTCATAAGGTCAACCCACCTACCAAGTTTCACCGCTTTATCCGTCTTTGGTAATGAATTATCGCACTTTTTCGGTTTTTTGAAATTTTCGATGTCGAAAAAGTGCGCGTGGTTATACTCCGATTTCGTTCATTTTAAATAACGATATGAGATGAGTGCCCAGGAAATTACATACCAAATTTCATTTAGATACCTCAAAATTTACTCAAGTCATCGTGTTTACAGACAGACGGATGGACGGACGGACGGACGGATATGGCTAAATGAATCTCTTTTTTCGCCCAGATCATTTTGACATTTAGAAAGAAGTCTATATCTATCTCGATTAGTTTATGCCGTTACGGGGTACTGTTATGCGAACAAAATTAATATACTCTGTGAGCTCTGCTCAGCTGAGTATAAAAATTAAGGGGGGTATGCAACTTATCAATGCTCTGCATTGCGGGAGCTTTGAAAAAAACTCCGACTACTGCAATATATGCCACTCCGTACTTTCCACCTGTAGACCTGGTAGCAAAGAATATGTCTCGAATAACTGCAACGAGGCTCTGTGCATCTGGAAATCTTAAGCGGAGACCGTATGGCCATAGTAGTGTGGTTTCATCAATAAGTATAAAAACAGACTACCGCCATCCGTACCTGTGTTTTAGAAGAGCTCTTAGATCCACAATAGAGGTGGATAGTTGGCGCAAGGGTGCCCAAATCAAGGACGAGGCGATATACGCATACACCGACTGCTCAAAATAGCGGAAGGAGTAGGGTCTGGGGGATACTGCGCTGCCAGATCACTCTAGCGTTTTTCAGGCGGAAATAGTAGCCGTAACCAACGCAGTAGAAACACTGAAAGAAAATAGCTTAAACTATAACCGCGTCATCTTTTATATTGACAGTCAAGTAGCCATAAAGGCAAATAATCTCCCATAACACAACATCTAAAAGTGTGTTAGATTGTAAGCAATCCTCGAAAAGAATCGGAATAGGGCAGGCGTACATCTATAATATGTCCCAGGGCATATCGGAATAGATGGCAAGGAAAAAACGGATGTCATATCTAAAAAAGGTGCATTCCTTTGAAACTTGCTTCGTAAAAGTTCTAATCACTTTGTGCGAGACTAAAACATGGCGAGAGTTGCATACCATTGACCAAGCAGGAAAGGCGGGGGTCCAAGCGTATGGCTATAAAAAGTCGAAGTTGATGTGTAGATCTTACAACTTTAGACTAAGAAAGTTGCTTCTATCATTAAAGAGAAAGTATTGTAGACTCATAACAGGTATTCTGACTGGACAATGCCTTCTGGCGTCACATGCCTTTAAACTAGGCTTGGTTAATGATAACAGATGTGGGAAGTGCGGGTGTGAGGAGGAAACTATCGAACACGTTTTGTGATCGACCTTTGCGCTGGCAAGCATAAGTTACCAGCTTCAAGGTGTAATACTGCGATCAGAACTAGGAGCAGCAAAAGGCACAGGTCCTAGAAAGGTTGTAGTATTTGCCAAGAGGAGGGAGGTATTTTATGATATATACCTTGGTTATAAGTTGGGTCGTTAAACAAACTTCTGGTTTCACTATAGACTCATTCAGTCTATAAAAGGTAACACAATTCTTATAAAACTAACAGTGTTCAAATAAAATTGGCATTCTTTCAAAAAAGGCAGTTTATTTGTGCACTCGCTATCAACCATCCGTTCAAACATGAGTTTAGCCAGAGGTTTATACATAGATCTGGGGAAAAATCAGGGAAGGAGCAATAGACAGAGAAAGAGTTAGAGTTAGACTAAGATAGAAGAATAGAGATAGAGTGATCAGTGGAGGGAGTAGGAGTGGAATAGAGAGAGAAATATTGAGTGAGAAAAAGAGAGGAGTCGAGGGAAAAAATAAGAGAATAAAGTGTGGTAAAGAGAGAGAATGCGAGAGGGAGGAGCGGGTAAAAGGTAGAAAAAAGGCAGAAGAGGAATAAGAGATAAAAACTACTTAAACGTCGAGGAGATTGATCGAAGTTAGGGCAGAACAACGTCTGCTTTACAGAGTCTAAAGACACACACCGTACTTAGTACATACATAAATAACAGGCAGCACAATTTGCTAAATTGTTTTATCAAATAAATGCATCAAACTAGGTTTCATCATCCTAAAGAAGACCGGAGTTATTGTTTTGCGAATAATTAAGTAACATTTGTTACAACTTTTTGTATACATGTTTTATGCATTGCCTTGTTTTTGTTTGTTTACACACATAGTTTTAATTCTTTGTTAAGTTTTTATTTTGTATTTCTGTTTCATCCTTTTGTCCCACTCTTGCAGCTCATTTGACTGTGTTTATTTAATGTAGCCTTTGATGCGTTCCGGTTAGCCACTTTGTGTTGGCAATACTTTCCCATCAACATATGCATGATCCACCGCTGTGCGGATATGTAGTTTGTGCAACTGCAATGCCCTACCTTATGCAGCAATATGGGGATGTCTTAACTGTGGAACAAGAGAGACCGTGGCACAGTGTTTCGTGTAGAACAAGCTAGCTGGACAAAAACAAAGTTCTTATTCCAAGAAAAGTGTAATGAGAAATGAAACAAAACAAACAAAATAACGGGATTTTTGCTTTTTTTTGAGATGTTTGCTCATATATATTGAGTAATTGAAGTAAGAAGGCAGGAGTGGCCGTAAAATGCATTGATTAATTTGCAAAATTCTTGTTGAATATTAAGCTTCATATTTCTTTTAAGTGAAGACTTTTATATAATTTTTTTGAAGGATTCTAAGCTCGAAGGAAAGTAAAATTTTTTAATAGTAATTCTTTCATAATTAGAGTATTTTCAATATATTTAACATTCCGATATTAAGAAGGCAAGGTATTTTTTCCCTATATTTTTAAATTTAGGGACAAAAAAGTTACATACATCCGCGGACATCCGGGCTTAATTTTACATATGTTATAGTCGCATTTATTCTTTAATAGTCGAAAGAAAAAACCATTGCGAATTCTTTGCACATCTATTTTAAATTTATTTTTTTTGTGTAGATTTAGTTATCTCTACATATCAAATAGGATGTATGTACGTACCAGCTCCGACGAGATATTTGAACCTTTAAAGCTGATCTACAAACGGCAAAACCAATTCTCTGGTACAGGGAACAAACACGTAGCCATAAAACATACAAAAATAAACGCTCATCAAAAGATTCGACACTCTCCTTCGCGCATTAGCGTCTGGGTACAATATAAATATCCAAAGATTTGAAAAACTTGCGGTCGAGACTAAAAAACTATACACAGATCTCTATCCATGCACAGTATTTCGTGTAGAACAAGCTAGCTGGACGAAATTATTTTATGAGATCTTCCGTTTCATATGCAGTCATTTATTACAACTACGTCATTTTTTTCAGCCATATGTTCTTTTTTTTTATTTTTTTCCAAAATTTTCCTTCATATGCATACATTTGCTTATTTCATATACAGTAACTCATGTGAATAAGTGACGTAGATCCAAAAAAATTTAAAGGACTTTAGAATATTACTTTGTTGTACTTAAATTGGATGGAATACAAATCTTAATACTCTAAAAAATTCTATAAATTCGGAAAAAAATTAAAATTTTTTATGAAAATTCGTCGAATTTTTTAAATATAATTTAGTTTTTTTTATAGATCGTGATAAATTTTCTTATGGGAAATTAGTTAAAATAAATTTGCGAAAACGAAAATTGTAAGAATTATCCAAAAAGGGGTGTCTATCTATTTATGTGAGTGACTGTACATATGTACATACATATTTTGTATTTATTTGAGTATTTATCCTGGCACTGACTTCAACCTACCACAACCTACCACACCAGTCACCAAGGCATAAAAACAGGTACATACAAAGCAATCCTAATGCAGGTATAACCACACAGGAACCCAACACAAAACAACCCCATTTGGTAGCATCTACGCCAATACCTGAATGTAATATAAATACTGCGCAACTGATAACAAACCAGAACGATCAACGACACTTAAGATGGCAGCACAACAATCATCAACTATTCACCCTGTCGGAAAATCAAAAACACAAAGCAGTTTAGTTATAACCGTACCAAGAACGGAGTTTTTGGACATTTGGGTTCAACATTCGAAGGAAACCAGATATAAAGAATTATTGAGTTTTGTTGTACTTAAGTACGATTTAAGCGAAGCAGCCATGTATTCGATAAAAAGTTTAAGCTTACAAATATCGGCATATTCGACGAAGCTGGATCAAAAATGGAACACTTCTGGAAGACATAAGGAGCGATTTTTGAATAAAAACTTGGAGTGGCTTTCGGGTCCAGACTTCACATTTACAATAACGATGGGTTGAAAGTTGCCATCAGACCAACCAACCAATTGTTCAGGTAACCCCGGCCCCGGAAGACGAATGAAGGACTTTGTTAGATGCAGTGAAAAAACCAAACGGCGTCGAGTGGATGACCTCTTGCAATCTAGAAGTCCTGGTGAGTTACTTTATGCGGCAGAAGTATCAACGCGTATGTCCGGCAACAGAAATGTTGCTAACATTATAAAAAAATCACAGGAAACCACTCAAATATCCGGCAAAAAGATGGCATGTGAGCCAGATGCAAGATGCTTGAGCAATGTAGAAGCTTTAGCATACTACGTAGATAGCAATTCGACGACTCATGGGCACAAAATGACTCGGAAGTGGAGCATCAAGGCAGGCCATAAGGTTTATCCATTATTTTATAGTCTAAGAAAAGCTAAGGAAGGATGCTATCCAAATGAAATTGATGTGGGTGAAACACGTGCGGAAATTAAAGTCCAGTCTGTATTAGATAAAACTGTTGAGCGTTTAGTTTTAGCAAATCAAGAAGTTTTTGTTAGTTTATTACCTACAAACTTGACGTATACTTTAATCAGCAAGTGGGGTTGCGATGGAAGCTCTGGCCATAGCACATATAAGCAAAAGTTTACATGCAGTTCTGACACTGATGAGTTTTTGTTTATATTTTCTTTCGTTCCTCTTCAGTTACAGGACGAAAAGGGTAACATTGTTTGGCAGAATCCTCGACCTTCTTCTACGGTGTATTGTCGTCCAATTAAATTTATTTTCTCTATGGAAACAAAAGATTTTATTGTTTCTGAAACGAACAAAGTTTTAGAGGAGGTAAATGCTTTGTTGCCAACAAAGTACCTTCTCGAAGAATGCGAGGTTTCCGTAAATCACAATATGCTTCTAACAATGATTGAGGGAAAAGTTTGCAATGCTTTGACTGAAACTTCTTCCGCACAAAAGTATTATATTTGTGGTGCCACTCCAAAAGATATGAATAATGAGTTACGGGACTTTACGCCTAACCGAGATAATCTTGATTTTGGTTTGTCTACTCTGGATAAGATGTTTTGAATGCTTGCTTCATATAAGTTATCATTAAAACCGGTAAAAAAGCAGCTTAGGAATGCGGCAGATAAAGAGAGTGTAAAGTTACGTTCCAACGAAATCCAGAATAAATTTAAAAGTGTACTTGGATTGATAATAGATAAACCAAAACCAGTTTTCGGCAATACCAATGACGGCAACACTGCTCGTAGGTTTTTCGAAAATTCTGAGGCTAGTGCTGAGATTACGGGATCGGATGTAACGCTCATCAAAAGATTCGACACTCTCCTTCGCGCATTAGCATCTGGGTACAATATAAATATCCAAAGATTTGAAAAATTTGCGGTCGAGACTAAAAAACTATACATAGATCTCTATCCATATTTTAATATGCCTGTTACAGTTTATAAAATCTTAGTGCATAGTACTGATATTATAAAATCAGCAATTTTACCTATTGGTCAACTTTCTGAGGAAGCACAGGAAGCCCGTAACAAAGATTTGAGACGATTCAGGGATTATAACACACAAAAGCAGTCGCGTGAAACCACGCATAGAGATCTTATGAATATGTTGCTTATAACATTGGATCCTTTAGTTAACAGTTTTAGGGAGATACCTAAGAAAAAATTTAAAAGTCTGACTTCAGAAGTCTTAAATTTACTGTCCCCCATTAATATTGAGGAGTCAATAAATACCCCAGTTGTTTCAAGCTTTCACAGTAGTGCTGCTGATGCTCATGACTATTCCACAAGTGACTCATCGAATGAAAGTGATGATAGCGAATAATAACATAATTATAAAAGATAACCTACCCTATAACTTGGATAACTGTTGGATCAGCTTTTATTTAACTTAAATCTATTGTCTTTTCTACTTTGTATTATACTTCACTTTTAAGTTTTTGTAATAAGTTATTTTCACATAATTAATTTAATTATTTACATTGTTGTTATTATTATTGTAATTCACTTTTACATTCCTGACTGGTACTATAAAATAATTTTGTAAAAATTGTAGTGCCAGGATAAATACTCAAATAAATACAAAATATTTATGTACATATGTACAGTCACTCACATAAATAAGTAGACACCCCTTTTTGGACAATTCTTACAATCTTCGCTTTCGCAAATTTATTTTAACTAATTTCCCATAAGAAAATTTGTCACGATTTATAACAAAAACTAAATTATATTTAAAAAATGTTTGAAAAATTCGACGAATTTTCATAAAAAATTTTAATTTTTTTTTTCGGAATTTTTTAGAGTATTGAGATTTGCAGCCCATTCAATTTAAGTACAATAAAGTAATATTCTTAAGTCCTTTAAATTTTTTTGGATCTATGTCACTTATTCACATGAGTTACTGTATATGAAATAAGCAAATGTATGCATATGAAGTAAAATTTAAAAAAAAAAAATAAAAAAAAACATATGCCAGAAAAAAATAACGTAGTTGTAATAAATGACTGCATATGAAACGGAAAATCTCATAAAATAATTTTGTGCAGCTAGCTTGCTCTACACGAAACACTGTGCGGCGCATACAAGTAGTAATGTCAGACCTTTGAATATATATAAATATCTTATGTATGCATTCATTATCTTCTAGAAACATACCTAAATAAATATTTATCTGATAATATAGTCACATATACCATTGTGTATGGAAATTACTCAATGACATAAAGTGAGCCAGACTGAGACTTTGATCAGAGTGTAATCGAACAAAATCAAACGCATTACTGAGTTATAGCAGAAACGATATAATATAGAGACACTGCATAGACGAAAAATCGTGTGAGGCAAGCTTCACAAAATTCTAGTAGGTCACATTCACCACTTACCACAGCAGAATTTGTTAAACTACCACTGTCTGTATTTGTTATTTAATAATTATTTGTACACTTTTTATTCAGCTAATGTGTTCAGAATTTTAACTCACTAAAACTCCAATCAATGTATTTCTGTGTTTAAATTATGTTAAAAATTGTGTTCAAGTTTTTGGTGTGGTGAAAGTTACCTACTAGAATTTTGTTACGATCCGCTGCTTTCCACCGTAGTTCGCGCATGCAATATCTTTATATTAAAAAATGTTTAGTTATAGCATATAGAACAACATTTTAACTTTCAATGATTTATATAACTAAACAGGCAATCCATGACGCCTCGAATTACATATAATTGTAATAAATGGAATTTGAGTTTCCTTAGTGTGTGTGTTCTCTGTGAACCAAACGTTGGGACTCACGCTCAGTGAGAGCATTCCATCACATCACATCGTTGAATTAGATCAAAAGGGAAAAAGAGCAGCTAGCAGCGAAAGAATGCATAGCCGGAAATTTGTATAGAGGAAACCAGAGAAAGCAAAACGAGGGACGGAGAAACAGTGGGGAAGAGATTGAGTTAGATGAAATAGGTGGATAGGTATAAAGGGAGCTAGCTTGAGGGAGATACGGAGATTTAGAGAAAAAGAAGAAAGCGAGTGAAGGAGAAGAGACTGCGAGTACGTGGCGAAGAAAAGAAAGAGGAGATGTGGAAATTTAGGGAGAGAGAAAGGAAAAAAAAGAAAAGACTGAGAGGAAGGAGCGAAGAATAGGAAAGGGAAATATGTTGAGAATGGGGTATTAAGTGATAAACTATTAAAAGTGATGCAGATAAAAGCAAATAAGTGCAAAACAACGTCTAAGCAATAAAGAACCTTATGAAAAGAAAACAAGCACTTCAGGTAATTATTATATAGTGTTTGCACACACAGAGGCTAATTTTTTTGTGCAAATAATTTTGTGTAGACTTGACTATGGAACACGTCGAATTTGAGAGTGATGTATCGGGAAATGATGTGCAGGCGATGGATTTGGAAGAAATTGATAACATCCCAAGTTGCTCCAATAGGCCGATTCAAAAACGTGGAAGAAAACATTTTAAAGACGACAGAATGCTAGCTTGTATGGATGCTGGCAATATGTCATCTCCATTCGCTATACGTTTTATCAGTGCAACTGTTAAGGCGTTGGGTCACTATATAGAGGATCTTGTTCTCAATTGTACAATATTGCGTCAACAGCGTAAGAAATATCGTCGGCGTCATGGGAAAGAAACTATTGAAAATTGAAAAAAACAATTTTTTCTCGTTTGGAAATTTCAATGGATTTCTTACGCTTAGATCCATGAAATTGGCCTAAAAATTAAGCCTTTTGTAAAGGGGAACAGATCGTCAAATGCATTACTGTTGTGAATGATGCCGCGGAATGAATAGTCAAATTAATATCTGACTTTAATAGATGCTTAACGCACAATGAAGACGATAAACAGTACTTGTTACACATTGTAGAAGGCTACCGAAAGACTTCCCAGCCTATACAAAATCTTCATTGGTTTAAAATAAAAATAAAAATTATTATAATAATACTACGTATAGTATATCTAATTAAATAAAACAATTAATTAAAAAAATGTATTTGGGTGTTTTTCAAAAATGTTGACCTTTGACCTCATTATGGCACTGGTTGGCACCATTCAAACAGCTTGAAAATTTGCTACATCATTCTTGGCATCAAATTGCATATTATGATCGCTACTCGAATTTGAAATTCCAAAAAAAATATGACCATCGCCAGGTCAAAGGTCCAAGATAAGGGGAGTCGCTTGGGCCGTGAAGCAGGGCGACATAGAGAAAAATTTGTACAAACAAAGTCGTGCCTTTAGCAAGTATGTTCGTCAGCAAATGTCCGTTTTAAGAAAACCGGTATATAACAAAATTATATAAAACTTTGTCTGCGTTAAAATCACCTTTTTTACTTCCTGTTTAAATTAGCTAAGGTGCAAAAGTTAACTTGAAAACGATTCCTTACTTTCATTGCGCAATATATTATTCGATACCGTCTAATATACAAAACACGCATACTATACTGTATTGCTTTTTCTCATTTTATAAATTGCCTTCTCGTGTGAGTATGTGGTAAGTGTAAACATTCGCTTGCGGACTTTCCCATACTTACAGACGAATGTATCAAGATACGATGCCATTGTGAGGCATACTTAGCCCGCAAGTGCAGTTGTTGCGGTGATGCTTGTGCGGTGGCATTGGACAGCGGTGACGCAAAGGCAGCGGTTGCATTTAAGGCCACTACCAAAGCTAACACCAACACCACTAATTACATACAGGAATGCTTGGTGACAATGATAATTTTGTAGCTACTCCAGAAGATGATGATGATGTTGACAATGGTGATGATTGCCGCTGTATGCAAAAGGATAATGACGACAGCGTCTGCATACATACATTTTTATTTTATTTTTATACTTAGAAAATGTTACCAGTAGGTAGCGGTGAAGAGTTAGGGGCAGCAAGTAGACAAGGATATAATGTGAGCAAAGGTCATTCGTGATTAGCAAATGAGACAAACGCTACACTTTAACTGTCATCACACGACAAGTGCGTTGAATGAATAAAAGTGAAAAAACATTCAAAGCAGCCGGCGGTAACGTTTGTAGTGGATAACGTTTGCTGGCTTTTCAAGTGGGTATTATGACACAAATACTTACACAAAACACACGCGCACACACACACACACAACACATTTGCAACAAATAAGCACTAATTTGAGAGCAAAGCGGCATTATAGTTTGTGTAGGTTGCGAGAAAATGAGATAGCCAGCCATTTGTTTAGCGGCAAATGGGAGCGTATGACTATTTTGATGCTGTTTGTTTGCTAACATGGATTAGATGCAGCTGTGCTTATCAAAATGGCAGCACCTCATCTTGAAAAGTATTCATGTCTCTTTATACCTTTCATGAACATGAAATGGTATATTAACTTTGGTCCGATGTTTGTAACGTTGAGAAATATAGAAGGCAGACTCACCATTAAGTATACCGAATTGATCAGGGCGACGAACTGAGTTGATATAGCCATGTCCGCCCGTCCGTCCGTCCGTCTGTCCGTCCGTCCGTCTGTCCGTCCATCCGTATGTCCGTCTGTCTGTTTGAACGCAAACTAGTCCCTCAAATTTTGAGATATCTCAATGAAATTTGGCACAAGGATGTATTTTTGTATTATATTAGACATTTGTCAGATCCCGTAGGATCGGACCACTATAACATATATCTCCCATACAACCGGTCGTTCAGATAAGACGATTTTGGTCATTTCTGCCGCAATTTAAAAAGTGTAAACGTGAAACTCGGTGATATATATATATAAATATATCATAGAAGATATCCTGAAAAAATCACTTTGATCGGAGCTATATATAGTATATATCCCATAAAACCGATCATTCAGATAGAAAGATTTTTGGCCATTTCTCCCTTAGTTTCCAATATAAAAACGTGAAACTTGGTAATATATTCTAATATATCATAGAAGATTTCCTGTAAAAATCATTTCGATCGGAGCTATATATAATATATATCCCATACAACCGATCGTTCAGATAAGGGGTTTTTTGCCATTTGTTATTTTATATTTATCTTAAAAATCGTTTAGGTATTTCCATCTATATATTTGTTATCTTATACATCCGATTATTTGGAGATTACGAACGGGATAAAATTATTGTTCAGCCCCATTCATGAAAGGTATGAAGTCTTCGGCACAGCCGAAGACAGTCCCGTCCTTACTTGTTTAAATTAATTTTTACATCGTGCATAAAGTATTATAACTTGAACAAAGAGTACAACAAGGGCAGTTAAGATGACAAACCACTGACTATTATTTAGTTCCCGTGTAGTGAGTTTCTTACACTCAGAAAAAAACTCTTATAACCGTCATTTTTCAATTTTATTTCCAAACATATTATAAAAAAGTCCCAACTTTTGGAAAAAGATTATCTCGGACTTTCATTAAAACTCTCATATTAAGATCTATAAAAAAAACTATCTTTAAAAAACTATCCCATCTATTAATGCCATACTTCAAATTTTTGACTCTACGAACGCCACTTCTACGAACGAACGCAAAGTCAGTACTGTAGCGGCAAGAAGTGTTATTGGGGGAGTCGTAAATCAGCTACCTTTCGCTTATTCGGCTAACGAATTCGTTTGTCGTATGTGTTGTTTATTTTACCCGACATTGAGCGCCTTTTACCTGTTGAAGTTGCAACAAACCAAATAACGGTATGTGAAAGCGCGAGAACACTGAGGTGAAGTCAGTGTCGTGTTCCCACTGTAGCCGTTTCTAGGTACCGGAGCGAATTGGGTTTTTTTCCGACCAAAGGCTGTAATTTCAGTGTAACACTATTTATCCCCACACGCAATGTCAGAATTATTTACTTTTTGCTTTTTTTCACATTCTCGTTAATATCTTCGTTTCATTTGTAAATTTTCAGTGAATTGCTTTTTTTACAGTCAATTCAATAACCGGAGAACGGACACGCTAAGCGGTCTGATCCATAAAATATAATGCCTATCGTACAAATAGCACTCATTACATACCACATTGAGATATGGGATACTTACTTACCAACACTTGGGGGAGATGTGAGTTTTTATATCGATTAACCCTGAATTGAAAAATAAGTAAAAAAGTAAATGATCGGAAGTAGATCATGCATACATGGAAGTTATACTGGCTGTAAAAAACATGCCGAATTTTCTGCTCTCTTTAGCTTGACTCTGTCGGCTGCCATGGTGTGATGGTAGCGTGCTCCGCCTACCGCACCGAATATCCTGGGTTCTCGCCCCAGGCAAAGCAACATCAAAATTTTATAAACACGGTTTTTAAATTAGAAACAAATTTTTCTAAGCGGGGTTACCCCTCGGCAGTGTTTGGCAAGCATTCCGAGTGTATTTCTGCCATGAAAAGCTTTCAGTGAAAATTAATCTGCCTTGCAAGAGCCGTTCGGAGGCGGCATAAAACATGTTGCGCCCGTCCCTCCAATTTGTAGGAAAAATTAAAAGGAACACGACGCAAATTGGAAGAGAAGCTCGGCCTTAAGTCTCTTCGGAGGTTACCGCGCCTTACATTCTTTTTATTTTTTTTTTATGTTTTTTTAGCTTGACTCTAGAGATGACGAGAGGGAATTCTGCTTTCAATGAGAGAAATACAAAGCGCCAACTATCCCCTAAGAAAGTACATTTGCGTCTTGCAAGCCACGTCGATTTTGGTGGGTTAAAACCTGAAACTGTGAGGAACTTCATAAATAGTGAAAGCAGTGTCCGGCTAGAAAACCAACAAAGAATCACTCTTGCTATTTAGTTCTATAAGGGCTTATTATAAGTTCACTTACATATATGGGGATGTTGTAGAAAAGAGATAAGATAGCAACCGAAAGGAACATTTATTATCTTTCCCGCGATGCTAACATCATGTATCGAAGGAGACTTATTGATGAGCTGAAACGGTTTAACAGATATAGGGAAAGGCTTCGCAGGCTAGACCAACCTCCGTGTTTAGCAGTGGAGAGACTGTACCAGACCTAGCTTGATCAACCTTGCTACCAACAGCGAAAGCCGTAAAGTAATGATGATGATAAAGGATTTAGGAAATATGTTTGAGTGAAATCGGGTTCGATTATTAACAATTCGAACTTTAATTTGATTTCTGCTGTTATGATATATTCTTTTTTGGTAATATAATAAAAGGAATTTAGCCTCGCTCTTTCAAGAGAAACAGTTATTGGTACTGAACAACGAAAAGTTGTGATAAAGCAACACTCTCCACTTAATTGATAAATAAAATAAGCCAAATACTTAATTTGTGGGGAGAAATAAATATGTGGAATAATTATTACTCACACTCTTCTGCACTTCAAATTTATGAACTTATGTAGATATTATTGTGTATTTCAAATTTATGTTTAATAGTGATTACATAATGAATTGGACTCACCTGAAAGAAAGAGAGAAAAGAAGAGAAGAAACTTAGAAAACAATATTTTTCAGAATGAAATTGCTTAAAACGCATATACACAAGGATTTGAATTGAAAATTCTTATGTAGATAATGTTATTTCAAGGAAAAAACTAGAAAAAATTAGTTTTATATAATATTAGCATACATGTACACAGCAATAAAGAGTGTATTTCAAGAAGCACACACATATAAATGGAAGACAACAGTGAATATAAGATGCTGAATTATGAGAGGGATAGATAAGCAACTGATAGAGTAAGCTGTTCGCGAAAGGGAGAAATAGGCGAATAAGGCCACGGAGAGTACAAAAGCAGTTGTGAGTAAAGTACGTGAGTAATTTAACTGTGAAGCACCACTACCATAGTAGTGTAGTAAATAAAGAAAAATTTGCTATACTTAATATTTGAGTTATTTATTCTACGATTAGGCAATTCTAAAGATAACAGAAGATGAAAAATAATGCATTTTTTTTTTTAAATCGTAACATGTTTTATTTCAAGGGTGTGTTTGTAAGAGGAAATTCTCAAAAACACATTTCTTGAAATTACAAAAATTGTTTTGTTACTCAATAGAGTACTAAACCTTCACCATCGTCTAAGGACTATATTGTCCTATTTTAACATATTTTTGAATACCCTTAAAGAATGCGTTATATCAGATTACCGTAATGAGAATTTTTTGAAAGTTTTATCCGAAGGGCCAGCGATTAAAAAATTCAACTACCACCTTAAACCATGCGTAAGGTATCGAAGGAATTCGATAAAATTTTGAAACGGGTCGGACTATTTTTGGAATTGAGACTATTTAGAGACCAATACGCAACAACTTTGGTACAGTTACAAAATCATTTCACGGTGACTTCGGGATTATTTCTAGACTATTCAAGAGTCAATATACAGCAATGGGCAAAATCGCATAGGAATTGTTTTGGAAATTATTTCAAAATAGTACCTGGATTTGTTTTGTTTTCAGCGAAAATGTATATAATATGTTATAGCAATTACATATGACACTTCCTTTTGTTAATACCCAAACATTTCATTTCGTTTTCATTTCAATTTTGAAGGGGTGGAACTGTCTTGTATTTTCCTGGACCATTATGGGAATACTTTGGCACCGCTTCGTTAACTTTTCGGGATGACTTCACAAATATTTCTAGACTATATCTTAAACAATTCGAAAGAAATTCAGGATCGCTTTCGAATTATTTTCGGTGGTATTTCGTACAGTTTCAAGATCATTTCGAGACTATTTTGAAAACATTCGGAAATTTACAGGGTCACTTCAGTATCATTTCGATAATATTTCGGAACCAATTCGGCACAACTTCAGGATTACTTATGGAGTCATTGCGGAAAAATTACAGATTCATTTCGAGACTGTTTGGGGAAAGTTTAGGTATCCTTTCCAGACTAATTTTGGAATCGAGACTATTTTGAGACCAATACGGAGTAATTTTAGTAACTATAGTTACAAAATCATTTCACGATGACTTCAGGATTATTTCTGGACTATTCAAGAATCGATTTCGAGCAATAGTCAAGGTCGTTGTGGGACTGTTTTGGGCATTATTTCAAAATGATACCCGGATTGCTTTGGTTTCAGCGAAAATTTATATAACCTGTTATAACAATTAAATAGCATGCTTCCTTTTGTTAATACCAAAGCATATTCAACTTTTGTGTAGTTTGTGTGCTTACGTTGCATCGAAAGCAAGCTTTGAATATACACGTTTTCACGGCTGTATTCTCAATCCACATGCCAATGTATTGCAGATACTCTGAAACTAAAGTTTTGGCATGACTTGTCAGTCCACTATTTGGGATGTCTTTAAATAAAAATTGTTTGTCTATTTGAATTGAAAAGTTTTCATTTCGCAAAATATTTTCGCTTTCAATTCAAGGCAAATCTATACCAGGTGATAGCAAAACGAATTCAACGAAATTCGCCGTGCAAAAAATGTCCAGTTAAAAGAAATAAGCATTGCTTTCGATCAAATGACATTACTAAAGCTACACTTGGAAATTATCGAGAAGAAGTAGTCGAGTGATAAGACTACACCACCTTCTACTGAATGAAATAAGGAAATTCAATTTAGAAATTTTGTAATTTTTAATTTTTTCCCAATAACAAAAGTCAAAATGTGATCTTTTTAACGTTCTTTTTGGCAGGAAGACTTTCAATGTTCGTTATTTCAAAGTGACGCCAACTTTAAAGACAGCGCAAATTTCGAAAGTGTTTAAACAACTGAAAACCTGGAATGAGACGTTTGACAGTAACACACTTCAAAGCATAGGCAACCATAATTGCCACCAAAGCACAAATATGCTACATATTGCTCTTGTAGTTGTTTATATAAATCCGGTAACTTCCGGTTGTTTGATTCCTAGTTGAATTATCTAGTGACTTTTCCGGTGACATTTCTCATCTCCGAAATATGCTTAAACTTACAGCTGGGATAACAATTTCTCAAATGGATATGCCCATTATCAAAAGCGAGGTACTCCTCCTGCAATAACAACAACTCATCAACTACTTTAAATGCTTGCCATAAAAAATAACCCTTAGTAGTTTTGTCAAATTTGTTCAAATTTCCTGCTGCAATTTATTGCACAACACTGTAAGTATATGAGTATGCGCTTACAAATTTACCTACATATATAACAACGACGATGACGATTATGATAGGTTTAACAAAGCAAATAGTTGAAAATTGTATTAAGGCTTGTGTTGTAATTGCTGACGTTGAGTGCTTAAACTTTTTTCGCACTTGTAATGAAAATACGAAAAAAAACTAATTTTTTCACACAATTTCGCAACACATACGTCTTTTTAACAAATACATACGCAAAAATGTATGTACTCATGTAAGTGTGTGGCGTGTATGCAAGTTGTTTGATTGTTGCAATTGTTTTGCAGCAGTTAAAGTTTGTTGCCATTTTATTTAGTTTCGCTTTTGTTTTTCGTTTTTTTTTCTGTGTCCATTTCCCCCTACGTTTGAACTTTTCCATCTAAGTTTGAACATAGTTTATTTTAATTTTTTTATTGGCAAAAAAAGTTCCTTTCTATTTTACTTTCTGAAATATGCGATTATGCAAACTTTTTATATAAAATAATGCCCAAAGAGAGCAAAGGAATCGTACGTGGAAACCGGTAGAGAGAGGAAACGTTAAACATCAAGTCGAATAAATTAGAACAAAGTTGAGTTTTGTGAATTAGATTGCAAAATAATTTATTTCTATCTCAGCATAAGTTGCATTTTGCTGTTACGAATCGTAGAAAGAAAAAAATTTTAACAAAATTTCTTACTTAAGCGGGAAATTTAAAATTTAAGAAATTGGTTGAAATTTTGAAGCTAATTATAAAAGTTGTGTTGTTTTGTTGTCAAATTTCAAAACTTCTCTAGACAATAGTAAAATGCATGTAGAACTATAAAATCAAATATAAATATAAATAAATATTTCGTTTACTATAAAGCAGGTGGCCCAGATCGGTCCTAAATTGAAGTTTAAGGTTCTTAAGCTATACCTGCGTTAATTTTTAATTTGATCTGATAATTATTTTAATTTTCACGACAGCGAAACTTGGACCTATTTTATATATGTTGACATCACTAGGCTGGTAGTGAATAATCACGTAACAACAAAAACATGAAGCAGCCACTCGTATATACATGTACGCCTTAAAGCTAGCAACACTTATGTACAAGGCAACAAAGAAATATCTCACACACACAGATATAGTCATCAGCCGAAGTTGTTACTCACACATACACACGCATATAGCTAAATTACCAAGCAGGAGATACAATAGTTCTAGAAGGTGAAACGTCTAGACCTTAGGGGAGATATGCGAACGAGGCAACAGAGAGTAAAAAAGCAGCGGAAGCTGAGGAATGACTAATCAGTTTGATTTAAACCCTCTTTTGTGAAGTACGTGATATAGAGGTGTAATCATACTACTCCCAAAATAATCTAAATAAAGCGCATTTTGCAATACTGAATATTGGAGTTATTTATTCGACAGTTCGGCGATTCGAACGTTAGCAGAGAGTGTAGAAATTATCAGAAATCCCCAAAATTCATTACGATACATTTATCGAAATAAAGACTAGTTTACAACAGTTGTGAGATTACTACATAACAAATAAAGCCATTACAACATTAAAAAATAAGATTCCTAAAAACGGGGAAAATATATACCAAAATAAGGAAAAATTTTATATAATTTTTCGCCATAGAAACCCTTTCCTTTATTTTAGCCATATATTTTTCTTAAAAATTAAAATTATATTTTCCTTGGTTATAGGAATTGTCTTCTCTTTTTTTTGAGTACCAAATACTTTTAAAGTTCGATGTGTAAATATGCAGGTGTAGTTCTTTTTAAGTTAGCGCACGCCCAGATGTTGAGATTAAACCACGACAGTGGTAACTTCATCAGAATGAAATAGTTTTGGGCTTTTAGAAAAGAGTGTTGTCGTCTTCCACTCGATAAAAACCGATATCGACAAGTTATTTTTTTACTGTCGGTTATTTTTGGTAGCGCACTATTATCTTTGAAAGGTCGATTATTTATCTGCTTGTCATCTAATTTGTTTCTTATCGGCTTGCTATCAAAACATATGTTTCACCGATTTTATATTGAAAATTTTCCAATATCTGTTTCATAACAAACCGAAGAGTCGCCATTAATAAATCGATACAAAATTCTTAAAATTCCGATAGGAAGTCGACAACTTTTCGATAACAACTCGATACAATTTCAAAACGACTCCATAAACGAATTGATATGCTTTTGACAACATAGCGATGTAATGGACGACTTTCTAACAACAAAACTATAACTTTTCGATGAAACTTCGGTAGAAAATCGGTAACAGTCCCATGAAAAATAGATAAGATTTTGATAACATAACGATAATTTTTTGCTTATAAATCTATAATTTTTTGATAACAAACTAGAAACTCGTCGATTAGAAATCAATTTAACTATCTTTTTTTTATTTAATTTAATTTTATTTTACCTTAATTTATAAATTTTTTTATTTTATTTTATATTTATTTATTTTGAGTTTTTTTTACTGTTTTTGTATCTATTTTATTTTATTTCTTACTTTATTTTAGGTTTTTATTTTATTTCATGCAATTTTATTTTATTTTAATTTGCGTTTTTTATTCAGGCTTATTAATCTTTTTTCTTTATTTTTATTTGTTTTGTTTTTTATTTCGTTGTATTTTATTTTATTTTCATTATATTTTATTTTCTTTTATTTTATTTTATTTTCATTTTGTTTTCTTTTATTTTATTTTGTTTTGTTTTATTTTAATTTTAATTTTATTTCCATTTTGTTTTCTTTTATTTTATTTTGTTTTATTTTAATTTTATTTTTATTTTGTAAAAATGTTTGTAAATTGTCGAGCTCGAGGCCATACAATATTAAATAACACACAAAGAAAACTTTTTATTTTTATATGTTATATATTGTCGTTTTTTATTTATCGATATTTAGACTTCAATTAGAAGTCATCTTCAGGACTAGAAATAAAAAAAATACAAGTATTATAATAAAAAAACATAAAAGTACATGTATACATTTGACTTACATCGTTGGATGTACCAGATCGACTAATTTAAAATTTGATATGACAAAAACGAAAATAAAAATAAAAAGTAAACAAATAAAGAACCGTAATTATAAACAAAAATATAAAATATATAAATCCACCACTTCTGTACCAGGTTTGTCGAATAGGATAAAGAATTCGAATTTGTACGACAGGGCAAATTTCAAATTGCCTTCACATATAATAACACTTTACAAAAAATATTTACAAATACAAAAAGCAAAATCGGAAAATATGAGAAATCTGACGTTATATACAAAATGACGACGGGTCCCACGTATACAATAAGGTATATGTGGGGACAACTAAATCCAAACTAAAGACAAGGATTTCCGCTCACAAATCAAACATAAAAAATAGGGACCACACTAATGATAACAAAACGACCCTCACTCAGCATTGCAAAACAACTGGACACTCTCCGGATTTCGATGAGATAGAAATTCTACAACAAGAAAAACATTATACGAAACGCTATATTTTGGAGATGCTTCACATAATCAGCACTTACTTACTTAATTGGCGCTTAACGGTCTAAACGGTTATGGCCGTCCAACAAGGCGCGCCAGTCGCTCCTTCGCTCCGCCAACCGGCGCCAATTGGTCACACCAAGGGAGTTTAAATCGTTTTCCACCTGGTTCTTCCAACGGAGTGGGGGCCGCCCTCTACCTCTACTTACATAGGCGGGTTCCGATAGAAACACTTTCTTGGCCGGAGCATCATCTTTCATTCGCATAACATGGCCTAGCCAGCGCAGCCGCTGCGCTTTAATTCGCTGGACTATGTTGATGTCTGCGTATAGCTCGTACAGCTCATCATTAAATCTTCTTCGGTACTCCCCATCGCCAACGCGTAGAGGTCCATAAATCTTTCGAAGAACTTTTCTCTCGAACACTCCCAAAGCCGCTTCATCTGCTGTTGTCATGGTCCATGCTTCTGCCCCATATAGCAGGACGGGTACGATAAGTGACTTGTAGAGTACGATTCTCGTTCGCCGAGAGAGGACTTTACTTTTCAATTGCCTACCTAGTCCAAAGTAGCATTTATTGGCAAGATTGATTCTTCGCTGGATTTCAGTGCTGATGTTGTTGCTAGTGTTGATGCTGGTTCCCAAATAAACGAAGTCTTTTACTGTTTCGAAATTATGGCTGCCAACAGTAGCGTGGTTGCCAAGGCGCATATGCGCTGACTCCTTGCTCGTTGACAGCAGGTACTTCGTTTTGTCCTCATTCACCATCAAACCCATCTTTACCGCTTCTTTTTCCAGCTTGGAGTAAGCAGAACTAACAGCGCGGGTGTTAGGCCGATGATATCAATGTCATCAGCATATGCCAGTAATTACACGCTTTTATAGTATATTGTTCCAGTGCGGTTAAGTTCTGCAGCTAGTATAATTTTCTCCAGCATCAAATTAAAGAAATCGCACGATAGGGGGTCACCCTGTCTGAAATCTCGTTTAGTTTCGAACGGCTCGGAGAGGTCCTTCCCAATTCTGACTGAGCTGATGGTGTTGCTCAACGTCATTTTGCACAGCCGTATAAGTTTTGCGGGGAAACCAAATTCAGACATAGCGGCATATAGGCAGCTCCTTTTCGTGCTGTCGAAGGCGGCTTTAAAGTCGACGAAGAGGTGATGTGTGTCGATTCTCTTTTCATGGGTTTTCTCCAAGATTTGGCGCATTGTGAAAATCTGGTCGATGGTAGATTTACCAGGTCTGAAGCCGCACTGATACGGTCCAATCAGCCGGTTCACGGTGGGCTTCAATCTTTCGCACAATACACTTGAAAGGACCTTATATGCGATATTAAGAAGGCTGATTCCACGATAGTTGGTGCATTTTGCAGTATCCCCCTTCTTGTGGACTGGGCAAAGAACACTTAGATTCCAACCGTCGGGCATGCTTTCGTCCGCCCATATTTTGCTAAGAAGCTGCTGCATGCGCCTTACCAACTCCTCGCCGCCGAACTTGAATAGCTCCGCAGGCAATCCATCAGCGCCCACGGCCTTGTTGTTTTTCAATCTGGTTATTGCTATTCTAACTTCGTCATAATCGGGCCGGGGGACATATATTCCATCATCATCGATTGCGGGATCGGGTTCTTCATCTCTGCGCGGTGAATTGCTGCCTCCATTTAGGAGAGCAGAGAAGTGTTCCCTCCATAATCTAAGCACTCTCTGGACATCAGTTACAAGGTCGCCGTTTTCATTCCTACAGGAGTTTGCCCCGGTTTTAAAACCTTCCGTCTGTCGCCGTAGTTTTTGGTAGAATTTTCGGGCGTTATTCCTGGTGGCTAGCAGCTCAAGCTCCTCGCACTCACGCCTTTCTGCTTCTGCTTTTTTCTTCCTGAAAAGGCGTCTCGCTTCCCTTTTCAACTCACGATAGCGTTCACACACTCCTCTTGTCGCGCTCGCTTTTAACGTAGCCCTGTAGGCAGCGTCTTTTCTTTCGGTTGCAACGCGGCATTCTTCATCATACCAGTTGTTTTTTCGTGGCCGCCGGTAACCAATTTTTTCCTCGGCGGCGGTACGAAGTGCTTTGGAGATATGCTCCCACTGCTCCTGTATTCCTTCAGGATGAGTTATGCCCTCAGAGAGCAGGTGTGAGAGTCGAGTTGCGAAATTATTGGCAGTCTGTTGTGATTGAAGCTTTTCGACGTCTAGCTTTCCTTGTGTTTTTTGTTCCTTGTTTTTAGCCGCGTTGAGGCGGGTGCGTATTTTGGCTGCAACGAGATAATGGTCCGAGTCGATGTTAGGTCCTCGGATCGTGCGCACATCTAAAACACTGGAGGCATGCCGTCCGTCTATCACAACGTGATCGATCTGATTGCGAGTATTTCGATCAGGAGACAGCCATGTAGCTTGATGTATCTTTTTATGCATGAAACTCGTGCTTGATATGACCATGTTTCGAGCACCGGCAAAGTCAATCAGCCTCAGTCCGTTAGGAGAAGTTTCATTGTGTAGGCTGAACTTTCCGACTGTAGGGCCAAAAACACCTTCTTTGCCCACCCTGGCGTTAAAGTCGCCAAGCACGACTTTTATATCATGACGGGGGAAGTGCTCGTATGTGCGTTCTAATTGTTCATAAAAAGTGTCTTTCACCTCATCGTCTTTCTCCTCTGTCGGCGCATGGGCGCAGATGAATGATATTTTAAAAAATTTTGCTTTTATTCGGATAGCGGCGAGACGCTCGTCCACAGGCGTGAACGCCAGCACTTGGCGACAAAGTCTCTCTCCCACCACGAATCCGACGCCGAAACTGCGCTTATTCGCACGCATGGCCACTCCAATATATGTCACAATTTTTGATCTTTTTTCTTCCTTGCTTCGTCCAACGCATTTCTTGGATGGCGGTGATGTCAGATTTTGCTTTGACGAGGACATCAACCAACCGGGCATCTGCACCAATCCCATTCAGGGAGCGGACGTTCCAGGTGCATGCCCTCAATTCATTGTCCTTCAAACGTTTTCCATGATCGTCATCAATAGAGAGTGTATTTATCCGAGGCTTGTTGTTATATTTCATTGAAGTATGGTTTTACGTGGCGGGTCCCAAGCCAAGCGCACAACCCGCTCAGCGGGGGTGAAAATATTACTTGGCACGTTTATATAGCGAGCCGCTTGCTCCAAGACAGACGCCCGGTTGCAGCCGCACCTAGAGGTGTACAGACGCTGCCGATGAGATCTCCCCCGGCTAGCCCATAAACCGATTATGTCAGAGTTGCCTAGCCAGGTTGTCGCCTTCTCACATTAGCTCACCGCTAAACGGGTGTTTAGCGGCTACCCAGAGGATACTTGGCCGCAAGCGACCGGCAGTAGTGAGCTGCTTGAACCGCATGCAAAAGAATCGCTCTGGCCATTCCCAGGTGAATGGCGGTCAGAAGCTTTCCCCACTTTCGTGGACTTCTACACACGGCCCCACCCTCCACATTATCAGCACACCCAACGATAAAAGAACGAATTTTAGGTCAGACACAGACCAATACGCTCACGCATACAGACAATTGATAAAGAAAAATTGCAAAAATTAATGCTGAGATTGTTATACAACAACATTTAACTGGTGGGAATTTAATACATACTTATGCTATGGGTGTCGCTCACAGTTTAACTTGTTATGCTATATTGTGTTAGTTAAGAATTTTGTTTATAATTACGGTTCTTTATTTGTTTACTTTTTATTTTTATTTTCGTTTTTGTCATATCAAATTTTAAATTAGTCGATCTGGTACAACCAACGATGTAAGTCAAATGTATACATGTACTTTTATGTTTTTATACTCAGTTGAGCAGAGCTCACAGAGTATATTAAGTTTGATTGGATAACGGTTGGTTGTACATATATAAAGGAATCGAGATAGATATAGACTTCCATATATCAAAATAATCAGGATCGAAAAAAAATTTGACTGAGCCATGTCCGTCCGTCCGTCCGTCCGTCCGTCCGTCCGTCCGTCCGTTAACACGATAACTTGAGTAAATTTTGAGGTATCTTGATGAAATTTGGTATGTAGGTTCCTGAGCACTCATCTCAGATCGCTATTTAAAATGAACGATATCGGACTATAACCACGCCCACTTTTTCGATATCGAAAATTTCGAAAAACCGAAAAAGTGCGATAACTCATTACAAAAGACAGATAAAGCGACGAAACTTGGTAGATGGGTTGACGTTATGACGCAGAATAGAAAATTAGTAAGATTTTGGACAATGGGCGTGGCCCCGCCCACTTTTACAAGAAGGTAATTTAAAAGTTTTGCAAGCTGTAATTTGGCAGTCGTTGAAGATATCATGATGAAATTTGGCAGGAACGTTACTACTATTACTCTATATGTGCTAAATAAAAATTAGCAAAACTGGATTAAGAACACGCCCGCTTTTTAAAAAAAAATTTTTTTAAATTCAAATTTTAACAAAAAATTTAATATCTTTACTGTATATAAGTAAATTAAGTCAAAATTCAACTCCAGTAATGATATGATGCAACAAAATACAAAAATAAAAGAAAATTTCAAAATGGGCGTGGCTCCGCCCATTTTCATTTAGTTTGTCTAGAATACTTTTATTGCCATAAGTCGAACAAAAATTTACCAATCCTTCTCAAATTTGGTAGGAGCATAGATTCTATGACGGTAACTGTTCTCTGTGAAAATGGGCGAAATCGGTGGAAGCCACGCCCAGTTTTTATACACAGTCCACCGTCTGTCCTTCCGATCGGCCATTAACACAATAACTTGAGCAAAATCCGATATATCTTTACTAAACTTAGCCCACGTACTTACCTGAGCTCACTTTTTCTTGGTATAAAAAATGGGCGAAATCTGGCCATAACCACGCCCACTTTATCGATATCGAAAATTACGAAAAATGAAAAAAATGCCATAATTCTATACCAAATACGAAAAAAGGGATGAAACATGGTAACTGGATTGGTTTGTTGACGCAAAATATAACTTTGGAAAAATCTTTGTAAAATGGGTGTGACACCTACCATATTAAGTAGAAGAAAATGAAAAAGTTCTACAAGGCGAAATCAACAGCCCTTGGAATCTTGGCAGGAATACTGTTAGTGGTATTGCATATATAAATAAATTAGCAGTACCCGACAGATGATTTTCTGGATCACCTGGTCCACATTTTGGTGGATATCACGAGAACGCCTTCACATATACATCTAAGGGCCACTCGCTTTTAAAACCCTCATTAATACCTTTAATTTGATATCCATATCGTACAAAAACATACCAGAGTCACCCCTGTCCCACCCTAATGGAGATATCTCGAAAAGGCGTCCACCTATAGAACTAATGCCCCCTCTCTCTTAAAATGCTAGTAACACCTTTCGTTTGATACCCATATCGTACAAACATTCTAGAGTAACCCCTGGCCCACCCTAATGGCGATATCTCGAAAAGGCGTCCACCTATAGACCTAGTGTCCACTCCCTCTTAAAATGCTCAGTAACACCTTTCGTTTGATACCCATATCGTACAAACATTCTAGAGTCACCCCTGGCCCACCCTAAGGGCATATCTCGAAAAGGCGTCCACCTATACACCTAATGCCCACTCCCTCTTAAAATGCTCAGTAACAGCTTTCGTTTGATACCCATATCGTACAAACATTCTAGAGTCACACCTGGCCCACCCTAATGGCGATATTTCGAAAAGGCATCCACCTATAGAACTAAGGATTACTCCCTTTTAAAATACTCATTACCACCTTTCATTTGATACCCATATCGTACAAACACATTCTAGAGTCACCCTGGCCCACCCTAATGGCGATATCTCGAAAAGGCGTCCACCTATAGACCTAATGTCCACTCCCTCTTAAAATGCTCAGTAACACCTTTCGTTTGATACCCATATCCTACAAACATTCTAGAGTCACCCCTGGCCCACCCTAATGGCGATATCTCGAAAAGGCGTCCACCTATAGACCTAATGTACACTCCCTCTTAAAATGCTCAGTAACACCTTTCGTTTGATACCCATATCGTACAAACATTCTAGAGTCACCCCTGTCCCACCCTAATGGCGATATCTCGAAAAGGCGTCCACCTATAGACCTAATGCCCACTCCCTCTTAAAATGCTCAGTAACACCTTTCGTTTGATACCCATATCGTACAAACATTCTAGAGTCACACCTGGCCCACCCTAATGGCGATATCTCGAAAAGGCGTCCACCTATAGAACTAAGGATTACTCCCTTTTAAAATACTCATTACCACCTTTCATTTGATACCCATATCGTACAAACACATTCTAGAGTCCACCTGGCCCACCCTAATGGCGATATCTCGAAAAGGCGTCCACCTATAGACCTAATGCCCACTCCCTCTTAAAATGCTCAGTAACACCTTTCGTTTGATACCCATACCGTACAAACATTCTAGAGTCACCCTTGGTCCAGCTTTATGGCGACATCTCGAAAAGGCGTCCACCTATAGAACTAAGGATTACTCCCTTTTAAAATACACATTACCACCTTTCATTTGATACCCATATCGTACAAACACATTCTAGAGTCACCCTGGCCCACCCTAATGGCGATATCTCGAAAAGGCGTCCACCTATAGACCTAATGCCCACTCCCTCTTAAAATGCTCAGTAACACCTTTCGTTTGATACCCATATCGTACAAACATTCTAGAGTCGCCCTTGGTCCACCTTTATGGCGATATCTCGAAAAGGCGTCCACCTATAGAACTAAGGATTACTCCCTTTTAAAATACTCCTTACCACCTTTCATTTGATACCCATATCGTACAAACACATTCTAGAGTCACCCCTGGCCCACCCTAATGGCGATATCTCGAAAAGGCGTCCACCTATAGACCTAATGCCCACTCCCTCTTAAAATGCTCAGTAACACCTTTCGCTTGATACCCATATCGTACAAACATTCTAGAGTCACCCCTGGCCCACCCTAATGGCGATATCTCGAAAGGGCGTCCACCTATAGACCTAATGCCCACTCCCTCTTAAAATGCTCAGTAACACCTTTCGTTTGATGCACATATCGTACAAACACATTCTAGAGTCACCCCTGGCCCACCCTAATGACGATATCTCGAAAAGGCGTCCACCTATAGACCTCATGCCCACTCCCTCTTAAAATGCTCAGTAACACCTTTCGTTTGATACCCATACCGTACAAACATTCTAGAGTCACCCCTGGCCCACCCTAATGGCGATATCTCGAAAAGGCGTCCACCTATAGACCTAATGCCCACTCCCTCTTAACATGCTCAGTAACACCTTTCATTTGATTCCCATATCGTACAAACACATTCTAGAGACACCCCTGGTCCACCTTTATGGCGATATCTCGAAACGGCGTCCCCCTATGGAACTAAGGATCACTCCTTTTCAAAATACTCATTAACAGCTTTCATTTGATACCCATATCGTACAAACACATTATAGAATCACCCCTGGTCCACCTTAATGGGGACATCTCGAAAAGGCGTCCACCGATAGACCTAAGGCCCACTCCCTCTTAAAATGCTCAGTAACACCTTTCATTTGATACCCATATCGTACAAACAAATTCTAGAGTCAGCCCTGGTCTACCTTTATGGCGATATCCCTAAATGGCGTTCATCCATAGAACTATGGCCTATTCTCTCTTAAAATACTCTTTAATACCTTTCATTTGATACACATGTTATACAACCACATTCCAGGGTTACCCCAGATTGATTTTCCTTATTTTGTCTCCATAGCTCTCAACTGAGTATGTTATGTTCGGTTACACCCGAACTTAGCCTTCCTTACTTGTTTTATTATAATACTTGTATTTTTGTATTTCTAGTCCTGAAGATGACTTCTAATTGAAGTCGAAATATCGATAAATAAAAAAACGGCAATATATAACATATAAAAATAAAAAGTTTTCTTTGTGTGTTATTTAATATTGTACGGCCTCGAGCTCGACAATTTACAAACATTTTTACAAACTAAATGCCAAAAACCAACAAAAAAATTAATGTTTATTTTGTGTTATATAATTTTATTTGATTTTCAATTTATCTATCTTATTTTATTTAATAAAATTTTTTTTATATTTTTAATTCTTTTTTTTTTATTCTTTCTTTTTATATTATTTTATTTCATTTTGTTTTATTTAATATTATTTTTAATTAATTTTATTTTATTTAATTTCAATTATATTTAATCAAATTTTTTTTTGTTTTATTTTATTTTATATTATTTTATTTTATCATCTGTGTTCAATTAGCGAGACATGCTCATATTGCTTTATACAATTGTTTTTGTTATTGATATTAGACAAAAATTGCATAGTTTACAAACGGCGATGGTTACTAGGACATGTTTCTGAAATTCACTTCTTCATCAGCAAGTTTTTCGGGAGCTGAGTATTGAACTCGAATCTCCAATATTCATTCTAGTGTAAAGGCAGATGCCTTTAACCACTCAGGCATATGAATGCTCCGGATCAGGAACTTATTTCACTTCAAACGAGTATATGAGTGTGTAGTAAATGAAACCATATTTTTATTTTATTAAAAACTTTAAATTATATTTTTAAAACGCCTAAATGTATACGTCAAATTCTTCTTTATTTTTCACAACAAAGAAAATTTTTGAAAATTGAAAAATCAATATTGAAACTTAAAATATTGATAATACATTTAAAAAATTACAAAGTTCAAAGTAACTAAAATACAAAGTTAAATAAAAATAATAAGAACCCTACAGAGTGTTAAGCCTATTAGATTGGGAGAAGATTTATAGTGCACTGACGCATTTCCTTAACCAAATTAATCCCAAATCCATACTCAGACAATCTCGTTCTTACAGAATCTTGAATCGAGGCTTAAGATCCCGGCTCGTGCATCAAACATTTCCTCCTACCCAAGGGTACAAGTGTGATATGTGACGCAAGAGCTTACCTTTTCTATGTAAAATAATGCACGCAAGTTCGTTTCTGTCCTATCTATTTAAAAAAAAAATCTATCGGTTGTTGGAATATTGAGCAGAAAATTGATCTGTAATACAAGTTCTTTAATATTAGTATAAGCTCAGTTTTCCTTTTCCATTTAAAATATGGATTTTTAGACTGATTGCATCTTTTCAATTTAAATTTTCACAAAAGTTATTAAACTCTTCTCCCTAAATATATTGACATTTGGAGCAATGCAGGGTCAACTCCGATGCTTCATTCTTTAAATAACGAAATGAGATTTTTTTTTAAATTTAAATGCAAATGACTCATTTAGTTTGAATATATGTATATCAGTATGCATGTAGGTATGCACGTGCGTTTTATTTGTGAAAGTTTTTTTGTAATTGTTAGTGTTGTTCACATTGCTACTTACTATCTCTAGGTGTTGTTGCTCAAGCACATAGAATATAATTCCAATTTAATGTAGCACTTTCAGTTTGTTTTGGTACACGCAATTGCATTCTTACGAATATAAATTTAATGTCTACTTCCTTTGCAAAAATGGAGAATTCTCAAATTTTAGGCACTGCGAGCAACTTTGGCAAAACGAATAAAAACAACGACATGACCCAGAATAACCAAGCAAATGGAACAATAAACCCTGCAGGGAAGTCAGTGGATAATAATTAATACGATTTTTGGTTAAGAACAGGAGTCTAAGGAGCAATGAAAAGTTCACTAGACCAAGAACTTTTCGTTACAAAAAAAAAAAAAAAAAAACAATTACATATATATGTTCTGAGTTTCTTGCTTCGTTTTTTATTTTATTTCATTTTGTTTTATTTAGCTTGAGTTAAATTTAATTAAATTATATTAAAACTTATATAATTTTATTTAATTTAGAAAAAAGTTTTTTAATTCAATGAGAAGACATTTTTTCTAAGCGGGCTCGCCCGTCGGCAGTGTTTGGCAAGCACCCCGAATGTATTTCTACCATAAAAAGCTCTCAGTGACAACGTATCTACCTTGCAGATGCCGTTCGGAGTAAACAATAAGCTCGGCCTAGAATCTCTTCGGAGGTTATTGCGCCTTACATTTATTTATTTCAATTTAATGTAATTTAATTTATTTATATTTAATTTTATTTTACCTTATTTTATTTTATGTCATTTTATTTTATTTTATTGTATTTTGTTTTATTATTATTATTTTTATTTAATTTTGTTGTATTTTATTATTTTATTTTATTTTGTTTTATTTTATTTCATTTTATTTTTTATTTAATTTAATTTAATTTAGTTTAATT